>NW_011342349.1:22167-26272 GCF_000735185.1 Notothenia coriiceps | reverse complement strand
GGAGCAACTCAGGGTTAAGTATCTTGCCCAAGGATACATCGACATGTTGACTGCAGGGGCTGGGATTGAACCCACAACCTTCTGGTTGAAAGACGACCACACTCCCTCACAGCCACAGTCGCCCTAAACACATAAACATTGTAATCGAAGTGCATGATTAGGCTCCTACATTTTCCTAAATATTGGCCAATACTCCATCCAGCGGCGCAGGTTCCCCCTAACACAGAGCAGTATCAGTACCGGTATCATGGCCTCAGGGCTCGACATTAGGAGGAGCTGCACAGCCCTCATCGCTCTGTATCCCTCACCCTCTGCCTCTGTATCTTTGTTTTTCCCTCTCCTTCTCCCTCTATGAGAGACAGATGTGTGATTGATACCCGCGGTGCCGGGTGATACGCTGTTTCTAATTTTAGCCTCGCTCGCTGGGGAACTCTCGCAGCAACAGGTACATTGGACGCCGAAGCGACAGTCCATCTGTACTGTAAATAGGAAATGATAAATGATTCTCCACGACAGCCACAGATATGAATAATGTGCCGCTTACAGAATGGCACACGCAATCTATAAGAGCAGTGTATTTATGTAACTTCTGCACAAGCTCAACAATGTTTACGTTGTTCCTTCTCTGCTTTGGCATCTAGATGTTTTGTGTGATGAGAGGAGAACCAGGTGAAGGTAATAATATTCCTTGCTGCGATTATATGAGAATGAAATCAGTCATAAAAACACTTCAAGGACTCAGAAGAGATAACATAAATGAAGGTAATGTCATGAAGCTCACAGGTCTTGTAGTAAGAAATAAACATAAAGCCGGCATTGAGAGATATCAATGTTAAGCTGCAACGCGATCTCATCCCTATCACTATAAAGAAAGGGGAAGCCTTTTTCATTGCTTATTGTTACAGAGGTGAAGTTCAGGCAACAAAACAACTTTGTTAGGATTAGAAAAATATTATGGTTTGGGTTCAAATAACTACCACAGATGTAACGTCATGAAACTCAGCAACATAGCATTCATGTTACAATATGTCATTAGTTAGTTACAAAAACTCTACTTCACCACCACCAACATTTCTCAGTTTAGCAGATTTTTCACTCTTGCTTTAAGCGACAAAAAATTATGCAAATTGGTATTGAATTGATTTGAAAGCTTGGTGCCTTACATACAGAGTGGAGTGAAAACAGGCTGTTTCTAGGTAAGTGATAAACGTATTAAAATACAAATAGTTCCATATTTGCAGGTAAAACTTGCTGGTCCACAGAAAACTGGTTAAGTGGCTCCAACTTCATATATTCAACCCGACAAGTGGGATCATTTCTTCCCCCTGAAGTGCTCAACTATTAGTATGAAGCCACTAAAGCTCCAATGAATGGACCACCTGATCACAGACTCACT
The DNA here is from genome assembly GCF_000735185.1 of Notothenia coriiceps. Classification (NCBI taxonomy): domain Eukaryota; kingdom Metazoa; phylum Chordata; class Actinopteri; order Perciformes; family Nototheniidae; genus Notothenia; species Notothenia coriiceps. The sequence goes on along the minus strand of NW_011342349.1, from coordinate 24,876 downwards.
GTGAATTGGGTCAATAGTGAACTGCACTCAGATTGAACCTGCAGACATCACACCTGCAGTAGGTCGATGGTGCCTTTGAGCCTGATGGCGTCTCAACAGAAGTACACAATCAATTACAAGGAATTATTTGTTACATTTGATATTGACTGCAGTGAGGATTTCTGTATGTATGAAACATTCCGTCATATCCGTAAATCATCGCCTGCAGAGACCTCCTTCAATCACAGGGACAAAACATTATTCTTCACACTTTGTTCATGTCACAAAGCCAGGATGAAACTGGGTCATATTAATAATTTGAATCTCATAAAACAACCAGGCCAGCAATCTAGCAGGTACATGTAGGTCGGAGTCCATCTCGGCTCCCGTGTGGTTCTGACCGCCGTTTCCTCCCGACTGTCACTCGTGATTAATCTGCTAATGTCCGCATGCAAATTCTCCAAATAGGCCTCCTCGGTGCCACTATGCGAGTAATGGGTGTCAGCGGAGACTGTTTTGCGGAGTCATGCATATGTATGAGCTTGTATATTTAGCAGCCAAGTTGCTTTTGATCACCAGGAGGAGAATGAGTGGGCTGAGATGAATGGTGGTCCAAAGCTGGGGCACATTAGCTGCTGACCACCTGCCTTTCATTTCAAGCAAAAACAACAGATGGGCCAAACAGACTGCAGCGCCACGTTACCACAGTGTAAAGCAGGGAGGAGATAGTTGAATGCTTCACTAAGCCAAAACACTGCAAAGAAAACACTGTATAGAAAACACCGTATACTATGGCAAGAAAAGGATTATGTGTTATATTTCAGGATTACCGCGGCTCAAATATCAGACGGTTTCCGTACAAATGTAGCATCTGCAGATATTTGTCACGAATCAGAATTGTAAATACGTTTGTTGTCTTTTCAAATCAGCTTGATAGATGCTCCTTGTCTCAATTTAGTACAAGAAAGTTAATCTAACAATGTAATTTAACCTCACAAAACACCAGCGTTGCAGATCCACCCCTGCCTCGATCGGTTACTTAGTTTGTGTTTTAGTGAGACATTGGATAGGTAGGATTCAACAAAGTAACAAAAACTAAATAAATGATCATGGTTAGAATAGAAACTCTGCGAAGTGAAATTACTCTATTTTGTCAATGGAGTCTGGTGGCTTTGGCAAGAGTGTTTATCGATATGAAAGCTTTGGTTCCCTGTTATAAAATGATGTCTGTAGGAAAGGTAAAGCAGTGAAAATATTCTAAATAAAGCTTATAGTCTGTTTATAGTCTTCATATCCATTTGAATCCATTCCATTTTTCAGCGTTTTGCTGACTTGAACCATTTAGTCTGTTTCAATATTGTATGTCCTTTTCTTGTTATTTTAAGTAAATTGCATTTTTGGAGGAGCCTGACACTCAAGACTTCAATAGCCATAACAACACTGTAGCTATTGTGCAACAATCAATCTTAAAATCTAGACTTTAACTAATTTATTGATGTGGCTTGAGTACATTTTGCTGCTGCTGCTCCTCTTTGGTTATTGTCTGTTTCTTTAAACCAGAGGAATGCTGACCATCATCAGGTGAAACACTGACTATGGGGAAGTTCTGCATACGTCATAACTTTGTATTCAAAGTAGATTCATAGCATACAAAGAGTGTTTGTATATTTACGGCAAGGCATTACAAAGAGCTTTACAAAAGACTGAAAGAAAAAAAGCACTTTTATAATAGATTTTAAAGAAAAGAATGAAGATGAACCCTTGTGTTGTGTTCGAAAGCTGTTACCGTTCATGGTGTTCGCGGGTACATTTTGACCCATGATTTATCTCAGTCCAAAACACTCAAAAAGAATGATTATCATCCAATATTGTTTTAACTACATCATAACCAACTTATAATGCATTCATAACCGTACAATCCTGTTGTTATTTAATGTTATGGCCCAAAACACATTACACCACATATTTAAGTAAAACATGTGATTAAATTCATTTCCTATAGTGAAGACAGTGGATCATTACGTTATCTGACTATATTAGACTAATATTAGAATACAATCTCCCCAAAAAAGTCTTTAATAATTGTTACAGTGGATGAAGGGGGCTTGGGTGTCTAAAGTCAAAGATGAATCTTGATTGGGCCAAATTTGACCCAGAGTGACCCCCAACAATTCTGTTGGGTCTCCCCAGACCGGAACACCAAATTATCACTTTTTTTTTTAGAGACCTTCAGACTTGGCTAAAATTGTCCATAATTAGTTTGTAGTGTTTATATAGCTGTTGTGGAGGATATCATGAAGCCTTGTTCTGATACAAAAAACTAGAGCGTAGTTGTTATANTTAAAGCATGGAGACATGTCCCAGGAGAGACACTAGATACTAATATGAACTATATTTCCACATGGGCATATTAAAGGGGCCCTATTCTGCTCATTTTCAGGTTCATATTAGTATCTAGTGTCTCTCCTGGGACATGTCTCCATGCTTTAATGTTCAAAAATCATGTCCAGTCAATATCCTGTCCAGTCAGTATCGTGTCCAGTCAGTATCATGTCCAGTCAGTATCGTGTCCAGTCAGTACCATGTCCAGTCAGTATCATGTCCAGTCAGTATCGTGTCCAGTCAGTACCATGTCCAGTCAGTATCATGTCCAGTCAGTATCATGTCCAGTCAGTATCATGTCCAGTCAGTATCGTGTCCAGTCAGTATCATGTCCAGTCAGTATCATGT
>NW_011342349.1:20489-22147 GCF_000735185.1 Notothenia coriiceps | reverse complement strand
TGCCCTTATGTCTCGTAAAACATATCAAATCCTGCATTCACTTTTTTAATTGTAATTTTCAAGCAAGTTTAAGCATAAATTTAGAAAAAAAAGCAACCTGCAAGATGCTCTTTAAAAGAGCACTCAAGTGGGAAAGAATCGAAAAAGATAAGAATAGCAGAACATATATAAGGGTAAATAGCCAAACTATTGAACTGGAAAATAGGTGGAAAGCTCCTTTAATGTCTACGCTTGAGCACTAGTTAATCTGGAAAATATCTTCCTGAGGGCTTTTTGGGTAATTTGGATATTATTCTTCATGGACCAGAGACCATAAACCCGGCTTCACTTTCCATCCCACCCCCCAACCTTGACCTTGTCCCTCAGATTGCTGGCTTTGATTAATGGCCCATGCAGCTAATCAAGGATATATGTAGACAACTTTTAAAAAAACACACCGGCAGTGCACTCCCACTACAAGGCCTGCGGTGAGTGGTTAGCGGTGGACGCTACTAGCACATTTTCCCTTCACTGTCTGTGGCCAATCTAGATGACCATGTTACAGAGAGCCAAGATGGCCGGTGTTCAAAAACACAAGCAGCTAAACATGGGGAGAGTCACCAGAATTTATCTTAGGGATTTTCCACAATTTTTCTTTTTTTTACAAGAGCTGTTGGTTACCAGAGCATAGACTGTGGTTAGATGCTTGGCATGGAAGTATACAAGCACCCACAAAAAAGAAGAAGAAATAAACAGAAGCAGGGAAAAGTAATTACCCATTGTAGGGATTTGAGTTTGTGTTTATGCGTGTTTGTATTTGCTTGTCTGTCTGCAGAGTCCCATTAAGATCACCCGATCTGCTTTTGTTCACCCGAAGGTTAGCCTGAATGTGCGAAAAATACTTTGGATGGAGGACACACAAGCACTCCCCATGGTTTGATCCATTTTTCCAAAGGCGGTTAGCAGAAACAGACTGAAAGTGGCGGCTCCAGCTCCAAAAACCAAGCCAGGCAGTTTCACTCTCTCCGGGTAGCTGGAGAAACTCCACCCTCCTGCCCTATGCCAACAAAGCAAGGCCACACCAGCCTCTGTGCCAGGCTGGACTCATACTGCAGAAACATAGGGGCCTCCACAACCAGACTAGAACGCCTTGTGCATTAGGGTTGGGAACCGAAACTCGGTTCCAGATGAGAACCGATAAGAAAATGCCATACAAAATACACAATTTCAGTTCTGCTTAAACGGTTCCTAAACGTGTTAGACCCTGTTAGACGCGTTAACCAGGGGCGGACTGGCCATCTGTGTGTTCTGGAGAATCACAGAATGGCCGGTCGTCAGCGGGCCGTTGACGGCCGGCTCGGTTCGCTGACAGGCGACAGAGGTCCACAGTTGCCCCGCAGCGAGGCTCCCCCCGCCCTCCCGTAGACAGTTCACGAGCTCAGTCACTTCATAACACCAAAGGTGGATCGCGGTAAACGCTCTAAAGTGTGGCTCCACTACACTAAAAAAAGAAAAAGACAAGGCACAATGTGCCTGTGGCAAGTGAATAGNATCGTGTCCAGTCAGTATCATGTCCAGTCAGTATCGTGTCCAGTCAGTATCGTGTCCAGTCAGTATCCAGTCAGTATCGTGTCCAGTCAGTATCATGTCCAGTCAGTATCATGTCCAGTCAGTATCAT
>NW_011342349.1:17434-20204 GCF_000735185.1 Notothenia coriiceps | reverse complement strand
GGGCCCAATGAAAGCCTGAGCGGAGCACCCAGCTGGCAAGAAAGGCATATCCGCTTCCCCCCCCCCCTCACTCTACATCCATTTCTTCTTCTCCTCCTTCTCTCCTCGTCCTTCCACCACTCAGGGCCCGACTGTGTGCCGGCTGAGGTGACTGAGGCTTTCACTGCCAAGCACACTCAACAGCACAGAGTGAACAAGCCTTTTGAAAAGCTACAGTCGCCCCCCCTCCTCTCTCTCAGTGTGAAAAGGGGGTCACTGTGCCACACTGGACTACTGTTAACCATGTGGGCTCAGCCGGAGGTACCACCGAAAAAATCTTTCTCAGTGTCTCTGGAGCGGTCTCTACCCATCAATCCTTCTCTTTTTCTGCCCTCTATGCCTGCTGGATTACATGGTGCAACTGCACACACACGAAAGGCTCAGAGAGGAAGACACACAGACAGCCTCAGATCCTATCTGCCACCACTGCTACAGACAGTAATCTCCACTGATCGCCTGCTTGTTGCTGAGAGGGAAAGAATACATTGACAAGAAACAAGCTCAAATCTGATTGGCGAGGAGGAAATGTGAGTGTGTGTAACACAATATGATGTTAAGTGACAAATATAATACGCCAAATACCCGAAAAACACAGAGCAGCCCTGACGACACCATTGCATTACATTACATTTAGCTGAGGCTTTTATCAAAAGCAACTTACAATAAGTGATAAGCCATAAAGATACAAACTCAGAACAAAAACATTTTTGCTTCAAATGCTTCGGTGCTGGTGCATTAGTTTCAAATGCAAAGCTCTTCAAGTGACATTTTTTAAAGTGATTTAATGGCCAAGGTACGAGCGAAACAGGTGGGTTTTTAAATTGCGAAGGATGATATGTTGACTTTCTGCTGTCCTGACATCAATCGGGACCACAATCAATCAACCATTTTGTAACCAGGATAGCAAACCTTGTCACATTTAATCTGCAAATAGCAGATATCACCAAGGCCTTTTTTGCCCTCAGTGACTATTTTCTGTCCTTTCCAATACCTTCTATTTTGTAATACATACAATGACTATGTAAAGCACATGTATTGTCTCACTTCAACCTCAATTCAATAGTTGGCCCTCTATGTAACATTTATAAACTGCTTCGTACAGCTCATTTGAAAATGTATCACTCCTGGTTTATATAGTTATGCTAACACTGAGTATTTTGTTTCATAGTAAGAAAAATCTGATTTTTCTCACGCAAAATAACTGTATAAGCATAACGTTTTGTTATTTGTTTTCCAGTTCCAGGTTCCAAGTTTTGCAGAGGTATTTTCTGTGTAGAGTTTTACTCGCTACAGGGTGTACTTTGAGGGTTTTGACTCTGCACACCGTTTACATGCAGAAAAACCTTCATAACACACAAGGGGACGGGTAATAACCGGAAAAGCATTACATGTGTCCTTTAATGGTATCAATAGGTCCATCTGGATACTTTGGGATGGAGTTAAATAAAGTGATAAATAACACTGACTCCAGAGAGGTTAAAAAAAGAAAGCAAGAGGTTGTGCCTGCCCAGAAATATAGCCGCTGACGGGACCCAGCTGAGGGAGGTGGAGGTTGTGGACAATACAGCCATTGAGGCGTTCTCAGTTCTGTCCTGCTCCGGCTTCCCCACCCTCCGAGACACAAACCCACAGGTATTCCCTGGTTTAAAGGAAGAGTTCCCCTCGAATGAATTTATGGAAACAGAAAAATTTCATTTTTGGTTACCACCCATTTGCTTACAGAAGGTAGTGAAAGGTTCCTTTCTTCAATAAACTGACCTCACCTAAGCTGTCAGCAGGTAATACGTTATGGTTTGGTTTTGAACCTAATCCACAAGTATGATTTTACTTTAACCTTGAGTGTGAGACACGTTTAAATTGCTCGGTTGGTTTACTTTTTCCTGTAATTCATTTAAAGGGGACCTATCATGCAAAATGCACTTTTGTACGTCTTTTATACATGAATATGTGTCACCAGTGTGTCAGGGAGCCCACCAAGTGTCAGAAAACACAACCCTCTCTTTTCCTCCATAACCAAATCTCTAAAAGCAGGGCTGCAACGGAGCTGATTATTATTTGAATTTTTCTGACGTCAGAAAAGCGGTGCTCCGCTTATATGAGCAACTCTCCACCTATCAGGGGAATGAGAGACTGCTCGGAAGCGCTGGAGACGCTGTAGTACATATGCCAGGCCTGTAAGTGGCGCTGTAGTCTGCCACAAAAGCAGAATCAGCCCTTGCAAAAACAGGGCTGGAAAAGAGCAAATAGAGCGAAATGAGGCATGGCTAAAATGCATGATCTGTTTGGTATTTGGGAAAAAAAGCTTCACAGACATGTTTTATATAGGTATGGCCCTACAATATATGTTTCAAATATAGCATGATAGGTCCACTTTAAATTAGTGTTTTCCTCCCTGCAGTCGCTTACTTGCATGAAAGGTGAAAAATTGAGTCATTCGACGAAAAAGAGACTCGTTAGTCATCCAACTCGGCACAAATTCTTGACATAACATCACTGCGCTCATGTTTGTTCAGTTTGGTTAAAAATGAAAAGTTGGTAGTTGTGCTTATTTTATTCATTAGCCTTAGATCAAACTTGCCAAGCGTGTCTGCTTTCTCGCTGAATGACACTCGAGGGAGACATCTCTATTTTAATCTTTCACTCATTTTGACTGTTGTCGACACAAAGATCTAATCAGCACGGAAACCTTTCATCCTGAAACCCCCCCCCCCAACATATAAATAGAAACAAA
>NW_011342349.1:5281-17343 GCF_000735185.1 Notothenia coriiceps | reverse complement strand
GGCTGCAGTTTCCGTGGCGACTTTGAGCCCAGGGGACCCCCAATCAGAGGCCTTACCACTGGACGGCAGGGGGGGGGGGAGGTTGTGGTGGTACTGAGGGAGGGGGTGGGGGTGGACTCAGCCCACACTGACACACACTTAATAAACATGTATGAATCCTCACCCACGTATTCACCATCACATCCACACACACCCACAGGCCATCAATTATCAATGGTAATAGCTGGCTCTCCACTATAAATCCAGCGGTAGTGGATTCGTCAATGACAAAATGCCCTTGTGATAACACAGCGAGATGTTTTTGTAACGTGACAGCTCTGACATTCTTCTTCTCTGGGCTCCGCCTTCCCTTCCTCCGTCAACCACAACACCACCTAACATTCAGGTGGAGTCTTTGTCTGCCTGTGCTCTTCTTTATTGTTTATTCTCACACACACACACAGAAATCAGGAGGGCTTACACTTTGAAATGTTAACTACCACTTGCCATGGCTACAGGCCCTCAGAGTTTATACTCAGAGACGTTTACTCGCTGCAAATGCTCCATCTGACCTGTTGTTATTCAAGTGCTCCAGGGGGGAAACCCCACTAATACCGTTTAATCACTAATGTTGTCGGGCAATTTTTTTTTTCCTGAGGAGTGAATTTGGACTTCAAAGGGATCTTGAAAGTTGATCGTGTTGTGCAACGTCACCCCATTATCCCTCCCACTCTACTCCTGTTCTCCATTACCTGGAATCTGGGAAGGGTGCTCATATTGCTCCCTGCTGATTGACTTGCAGCCATGTTGTCCCGTCTCCTAACCTTTTGTCGAGCTTTAATCATCTGTTGCTGGCTCTCTGCACCCCCCACCCTCCAACATGCCGGCTGCTGAAGCCAAGAAACTGCTGTAGGTGCAGCCTGCTCGAGACCCTGCAATTTATTTCAATGAAGCTCTTTGAAAGCCTGTGTGTGTGTGTGTGTGTGTTTGTTGCGTGTGTGTGTGTGTGTGTGTGTGTGTGTGTGTGTGTGTGTGTGTGTGTGTGTGTGTGTGTGTGTGGTTCCATATGCATTGGTGGGCGGCTGTGTGTTGGGGTGTCTTTGTCCACAGCTTGCTAGCATGCTCTTTATGTTGTGCAGCAGGTGACTGGAATACTGATTGCCTCCGAGTCTCCCTGCAGAACCAACATGTCCCTTTCTCTCTGCAGTTCAGATCAAATGTGGATTTAGTTTCAGAAAAATGCACAATGAGATCAAAATAAAATAACCACACCAACATTTGCTTCAGTTTTAATTAAGCTTAACTCCAGGGACTTGGCATTTATTTCGTTTTTTCCTCTCACTCAAAAGTGAAAAACCAAACCTTTGGGAACTTGTTGAAGTAAACTTGAAGTCTACTTTTTACAGAATAACACGATATCAGTGGAGGGTGCCTTTAAGAGAATATTTTGGCCATGTCTTTCTCAGCATGAAGCTCAAATCGATCTCAGTGAGGCTCCAGCCACTTTCATCACGCTCTGATTGGCGACTCAAATCAAATAAAAGGCCTGGATGTGAAAATAATACATGAGCACAGGGGAAGAATTATGAGTGATGAATCAGGGCAGAACCCAGAGACCCATGACATCAGAGCCAAATGGTTTGCCTCAGTTTTACGGACATTGCAGCGCTTATCAATGATGACAAAAATGGGCCAAATTGTCTTCTATTACGTATGATAACCTTTATACCTCAGCTTTTCCTCAGCTGATTACTTAAATTGACCAATTTGAATCTGGTAAAGCTGCTCTGGGGAACAGGAATAAAAGGTAAAACTAAAATATGAGCTTTCAAATGGAGACCCAAGATTGGATTCATTTGATTGTATATCTAACACGGCACTGTTTTACATATTATTTGACATTCAGCTGCTGATGAAAGATAATGATAGCGGTTTGATTTGGACATTCTGCACGTATATTGCCTAATCTAACAGGAATATTTGGGGAAAAAGCTCATCTACTTTCTTTCTTCCTTTCGTGCTAGATAACCATATCGGTATCGTATCATCCGTTAAGCAGCCAGCAGCTGGTTATCTTAGTTGTTGCACTTTGATTGCACACAAACCTGAATGTAGTTATATTCTTAGATCACAGGATGTGGCTCTTGTTGTCTGATCCGAGTGCATGAACTGAACCGTGCTGTGCTCCCCTCACCTGGAATAGCCTTCAAAAAGAGTTTGAACTTTTATACCCTGCTGGATTTTAAGAATCGTATGATTATAATGAAAAACAAACTGCAGCGGTTGGTGCTTGTCAATGTGCGTAAGTGGTATTAGTTGTGTTCTTGGCCAGGTCGCCCATTGTTAATTATGTGATCAAAGTAAGAAAACAGTAACATGATAATTGGACTAAACAACAAGACATAACATAAGTAAGTGAGTTAGTGGGCATATCATTTAGACATTTTGGACAAAGGCATTTACTTCCTTCTGCTAACAGTCTTTGCTAACTCCCTCGTTGCTGTAGCATCATATTTAAAGGGGACCTATCATGCAAAATGCACTTTTTGATGTCTTTTATACATAAACATGTGTCCCCGGTGTGTCAGGGAACTCACGCAGCATCAGAAAATAAAGCCCTCTCTTTTTTCCTCCGTACCCAAATCTCTAAAAACGAAATATAGGCTATCGTTGCTATCGGAAACAATGCCCGACTGTTTTGGACGTAATATGGTCGGTGTTCACATTAGCATCGCTAACACTCAGAGCTAACCTGTACTGGAGAGCATGTGTGTGAAGAAGCAGGAAATAAAAAGGAACTCACCTTGTGGTATAACCGGCAAGAGAGAAAGCCTTTGAGCTCCATACTGTTTCAGAAATAATCCTTGATAATCCATGATATGGCGTTTCATCACGGCAGTATTTAGTTTAGACGGTAGCTGCCAGGTCCCGCATGAGCTCAGACCCCTCCTTTTTTTTTTTTTTTTTTTTTAAAGCTTTATACCCCAAATCAGCATTTTTGAAACAGGAAGTGAAATAGAGGGATATGAGGCATGGCTAGAATGGGTGATCTGTTTGGTATTTTGAGCAAAACACTTCATAGACATGTTTTTTATATATTTCTATATATCTGAGGCCTATGCTTTTGCCTAAAAATAGCATGATAGGTGACCTTTAACATACAGACATCAGCATGTATCAGTCATCTCTTCTCACTTTCCTATTGAAAGCAAAAAAGCATTTTCACCATGTTGAAAATGGAAACTAAAGAAAAAAAACATATGAAAAGCGATGACGATTTGCAGATACATTAACTATGATGCATTTGAATAGTTATGTTGATTAGAAGTCCGGGTGCCATTACTAAGAAAACACTGTAATAACTTCATTTTAGGAGACAGGGATGTTTTTTTTAGAATATACAGATGCAAAACATCTGTGATTTGATTAAAGTGAAACTGAAATCACTGCATCAGTCAATTTAGCCACAGCTATCATATGAAACACCCTCTTTTTTACCCGTTTCCCTCCTTCAGTGAGCAAAACAAACCAGCTGTTTCAGTTGTTGTTACCGGCCTTTTCTTTTTGTAAGGATGGAATATAAACCTATGTTAATTCCAAATGTAACTACTGATTATTCACAGTATTCATTCCGTTCCTGTTTTCAATTCCCTCCCGTCCCATATTCAGAGGGGTTATCTAAATGCTAATGTCTCAATGCATCAAACTGGAGGCACAGTGGGCTCCACAGACAGAGAACCTCCTTTGTTATCACGGAGGTGCTGGTGTTGGGGATAAAAGGAGTGAGAGTTTTATTGAAGGGTTTAGAACATAAAATAGATGTCTCCCACAATCCCCCTGTTCCATTTCCTACAGCGTACACTGGAATTGGCACAAAAGGACATGTCATTTAGATTTCTGATAGGGTAAGTCTGGTCCTTGCACTCCTGCACACCGTGTTGAAATGTCCAATTTGTGTCATGAGCCTTCCAGTATCCGCATGCTGCTGTGGATTAGGCTTCAGAGATAGCATTGTGTCCGCTGTCACAAGGACGGCACAAATGCGTGATATAGAGAGTGAGAGTGAGGGAGAGAGTGTTTTGTGCAGTGGGGGTTGGGTTGATGGCGTATGATTGAGTTAAAAGGCATTATGGTTTATGGGCGTATACTGTATTGCAGAAAAATGCCCATTCCCTTTCCTTAAATCTATGGATGACAAAACCTGAAAACACTTTCCCTTCCATACCTTTCTCCTCTTTTCATTCCCTTTGTTTCCTTTACTTCTAGATTCAATGTGAGGATGGTTTCTCCCATAACTCACCTATTCACATATACATTAAACCGTAACCTTTTTATTTTTCTGTATTACTTTCCTCTCTAATTCTTTTATCTCCTACTAATTTCTCAAACCATGGATCACCTTTGTCTCCTTTCCTTCTTAGTTAAGTATGACCAGGGCCGGTCCTTGGCATAGGCAGTATAGGTGGATGCTAAGGGCCGATCAACCCATGGGGGGCGCCGAAAATTGGGGGAAAGAAAAAAAAAAAAGTAAAATCATTGTTTTTAAATAAAAAATAAATTTCATAACAAAACAATTTCCCAATTTTGGCTCAACAAAGTACATCTTATTATATTATACTAACAGAACTACGCCTATATTGCGTGCAGCGCCCATAAACTATGACGCACCCCCCACCCCCCCAAAAATCAGGTAAGTTGAACTGCCCCAGCCCCAGTAAAAACCAGAGGTTTATGTGAAATAGTTCTTTTTTTTAAATAATGGTTTTAGTGTGCAATTATAGGTTTTAATTTTGTATTTGTGTTCATTTAAAATAAATCAAACTCCCAAAAAACATATACAGCTTCTGTGTGTTTTTAACATTGGAATTGACTGTGATGCAAGCGACCGTGGTGGGGGCAAGCTAAAATCTTGCCTAGGGCAGCAAATTGGTCAGGGCCGGCCCTGAGTATGACACAATCTGCACTAACCTTTCCTTTCCTTCTTGGCTCACATGTATCTCATCTTTGAACAAATACTCTAAACAGTAACCTTTTCCTTTCCCTTAATAACTGTCTTACGTCTTTCTTTTATTTCGTTTGACTGATTCAAAAACACGTTTCCTTACCGTACCTTCTCCTCTTTTCCTTCCCTTTGTTTCCTTTCCTTCTCAGCTCAATCTGAAGAGGTTCATCTGTAAGTCACCTGGATATTGCCACACATCACTGTGTATGATCATGACATGATGGTTGAACTATTTAATTACTGTACAAAAGAAGTATCACTTGAGATATACTTCCTTTTCTCAACTGCATTCTTCCTTTCCTGACATGGACTAGTGTTTCTTCTCCTTCCTGCACTCTACCTCTCTTTCCCTCCATCCTCTACTTCCCTACTCAGTCAGAAGATGGCTAAACCTGGTGAACCCTTTGAAAAATACAAACTAAACTTTCTCCTCACCAATGTTCCTTCATTTCCTTTCCTCGCAATTCCTTTCCCTTTATCTCTTCTCCTTCTCGTCACCTGAGGCAGGTAAACCGGTTGTACGAATATTTAAATTGCTTCCCCTTTAATGGTTCATCCTGAAAACAAGAAAACCTGTACATTCCCTGTATGTAGATAAACACTATACCCATTCCTTTAATCCTCTCGAATGTCCTTATTTCCTTTTCTTCCCTTCCCTTCCTTTTCCTGTCCTGTTCTTTATCCACATGCTGAGAATGTGCCAAAGACTCCAGATCATCTTGATGCAGGTACACTTATCCCTTTTCTTTTGTATTCTTCTTGACATAGTCTGAAGCTGACCCAGCCGGTACAGTAAATGACCTGGGTACAAATTTGGTAACCTAACCTTTCCTTTGTATGTTTTAAACTGATGACCACCTTGGTCCTTTTCTTTCTTACATCCCTTCCCTTTCCCTTGTGACTCAATCTGACGATGTCCAGGACTGGAAATCACCTGGCTACAGATAAATACCCTTGAGGAATTAGTGGTGCTTCTGAAGTCAGCAAGGCAAGCGAGTGAAAGCCCTCCTCTGTGCCCTCCCGCCCACCCCGGGTTGTATAACACTTCTCTAATGGAATCTGACCTTCACTGCATTCCAGTTTTTTTGTCGAGGGTTAGCAACAGCCGCGATGGACCCTCTGACTTGTTACAGATACAGTACAGCTTTCCACCTCACTTATTTACAGAAGGGTAAACCGGACAATCCATGGTCATTAAGGGGCAAGACTACTTGAGGTACAATCAAAGAAAAAATCTTTTTCTAAAACCACATCTAAACTTTGTTGAACATTTCCACTGATGAGGGAGGAAGGTCAGGGTTGATTGCTGAACATGAAGTCATAGTGATCATGAGCTTTCTAAATGGCTGGGTAAAAAATAAATACCTATTTTTTTGTGTGTCCATTTCTGGTGCCATGAAATGTTGATTTATATATTCAAATCATGTTTCTTAGGAAATAAGGCATTTTGTCCTTGAAATAAATGACACATGATGATGTTTTTTATACCCAGAGGCACAAGTGCAGTCTCTTACTGCTCGACCCTGCTGTTTGGTATTTATTTTAATGTAAATGGTGGCAGTCAGCCTCTGGCGGCCTTACTGCGGCTCTTATGGCAATAACAGCTGAGAATAACACACAGCTCCCCATCTCTCCAGAATTCATTAGATATGGTTTATTTCCTTGCCGCTGTAACTGCAGGGACAGGGCATTTAAAGATAGCTCGGAGCTCTTTTTTTATATTAATGTTTAGATTTAATTTATATTAATGTAGGTTCTCCATTCGAAACTCCGACCCTGGAGTCTGCTAGAGTGCATAAAAGCAGGAAAAGCAGTAAATGTGTCTTTGTGCAGGCTTCAATTGGAGCGAATTGGAGGTGAAGCGAATATTTGTAGTATACAAATGTCACAACATCATTCTCAAAACGACAATTAAGGGAATTGTGTTTTTGAAGGATGGTATTAATAAGGAGCTGTTTTGGAGACCTATACTTTGTCTTTGATTGAACATGTTGTGGAGAATGTACACTAGCATTTCCTACGTCTGGTTCCAGCTCTGAATGTTTAACAGAATGTTTAGATATCTTGAATCATGAGCAAGGAAATATAAAAAAACTCAGGCCCCCTTTGGTGTACTGAAGGGCCTTTGAGTCATGTATATCCTGAGGGGTAAACAATGTTGTAGTGTGTTTAATGTTATACAGTATATCAGTGTTTGAGGTTCTTTTTGATGCTTTTAAAAGTATTTACCTTGATGTTTTATTTACAGCAGAGAGGGGTAGGTAAAACAGTAGAGTATAGGACATGAGAGGTCCCCTAGTCAAATGATTATCTTTTGTTTTTAGTTATATAAATGTACGGCAACACTAGTAACCAGTGCCCCTGCCAAAGCCCCTGAAGTTTAGAAACTTTTAAGGCCTACAAAACTATTAAGATTTAGAAAAATATCTTGCTTCTGGTTGATATAACTTCGGAAGGGGCGTTATACTTTAACTTTGGAAGTCACGTAACTTCTCTGGTTTCACACACAGCAGCCTTGTTTTTGACCCTTTTTATATATCTGATCCTAACACCTGTCCTGACTCTGAATTAAGTGGCTTTGATAGGTATTATAGTGCATTATTTTTATTCTGAGAACACCCTGTACCTATAGGCCCCAGGCTTTACTTTAGGAGATGCCATAAAAAGTCTCCTTCTGTAGTGGAGATGCCTACTGAGGTTTTTTCATTACACGGCATTATACCCCATTACTATGCTGTTTCTCTGGGATGCAAAGGTATTGTTTTACAACTTTCTCCATAACTCCAGTGTGATCACTATATCACCATGAGGCAGCGCAATATGATCACAACACACTGATACAATACTCCATTGATTCATGCCTCTCACACTGCTGAAGCTGCAGGTTTTGCTGCGGAAAGAATCCCTGCAGTGTGGGCATATTTCATCCCCCAGAATGTTTAAGTCATGAGACAGATCCTCAGTTCAGACAAGTTGTGCAGGCGTCTCTTTCTCTTTGTGTCTCTCTGTCTTGTATCCTTATTTCTTCCTCTCATGACATTATGCCTCCCTCCTCCAAATATCATCTGGAGGACTTGAAACATTCCATAAACAAGTCTATTTCAACCTTAAAAGGAATATAAGTGCCGTTATACAAGCACTTGAAGAGCCAGGAGAAGGCAGCATTTATAAACACATTATCTTTGCCCAATGCTTATTTGGCGAGGTTCAGAATCAGGAACATTTCTTGGCTGCTCAAGCAGAAATAATCTCATTGGCTGATTCACCTCAGTGGCTGGACTGACCGAGATAACTTTTGTGCGGATAAGTGGTTTTAGATTGCAGCTCTGTGGAAAAGGAAAATTGTAATTGAAGGAGAAGGCAATATTATGGCACGTCAAAAAAAGGTTTGCAGTTCAAGTTTTACATAGGGTGTTCTTTCAAGCTGCCAGTTATTGAAAGAGTCTCTTTTGACAGGTGTTTTTTTTAAAGTAATACTGGAGCCAAAACCTCAAAAGAGATTTCAAAAGGAACGGTCAAACTCAATGCATCACACACCAAGATATATCCTGACTTTTATGGGTCAATAACTAGATTCCTTGCTTACCATAATGCATTTTGATCAAGATGTCCACTCACAATTTCATTTAAGTTGCAGTTTAGCCCAACAGACAAACGGTATGATGGCAATATATTCATTTCCTCAAACTTTAGAAAGTTCCCTCACAGCGGACATTATTGAACTTTTGTATAGTTGCCACATCTACAATTAATATCTGGAAAAGAGTTGGTTAACAATACACCAAAACTTAAAGCCTTTTGATATCGAATAAGAACAACTATAACCTGGTTAAAAATAGCCTTTATTGTGCTAATTAGTTAGCTTCCAGGGCAATAACGAAAACATGGTCCATGCTATTTGTTTTTCTTATCCCTTGACCAGAGTCTTGTCCTTGGTATTTAAGTTTGGACGTTAGCTATAAAACAGGCATGTGTTGAGAATAACTGATCTGCATACTTAAAGCTGTTTAATGTATATATGATAGTCTTGGTTGACTGTATGTCCTGCAAAAGTACTGATACCAACACTGCTGGTTGTCTTGGAGTCTTAATTGAGTCAGAGCAACACATCAGATCTGCCAACACTCTCACATCATTCAAACAATCCCTCAAAACTCACCTTTTCACTCTTGCCTGCAACTCCTAATCCACTAACCACTCGCCCTTATTCCACCTAGCTTAGCACTTTTTACTTTTGTTGTTATTTTTGTTTTACTTGCTTGTAAGTGCTTTGAGCACCAGGAAAAGCGCTTTTAATGTAATGTATTAATATTGTTATTATTATTATGGAGCTTTATCTTGTAAATGCCAGTGCTATTTACTACTCTCTGGCTTGATATGGTCTGTTTCTTCCAGCAGTTTGAACTATATGTTTGAGGACTACAGATAATACTTGATCACCTCCTTTGTAAGTGTACCACACGTTACACGTCCTCCTGGAGCAGAGGTACCTTTGCTGCTTAATGGTGCAGAGAGAGGAAGCCATGAATAAAAGACGGCCAGGTGGAAGGGATGGCCCTCGCTGGAAGGTGTTCACACGGATCATGAACAGGAATGTGACACAAAATGATGAATCGTAGGCTGCAGAGCAAGGCGTTCGTATGGCCTTACATTTACTCAGGGGCGGACTGGGACTAAAAATCAGCCAGGGGAACTCGACCGGCCCAACTCGGTACCGCTAGTCAGAATAATAGACATTTAACCTGTTTTTGTTTTCCCGTTATTCTTCGAGTACAAGATGGACAACACGATCTTTCCCAGGGTTTTATGAGCAAAATTAGTTTAGGGGAAACTACATGCATGCCTAACCACACTAGTTTCCAGTTTCACACCGTAAGTCAGGTGCTAACACTTAACTAAATTGAGTATGATGAGTTACAGCACATCACCTGCTTTGACCTGGGGTTTTTCCTCTGTGGTTTCAGTAACAGTCAAGATATTTTCTATAATTTATTCATCATATTGACTTGTGTTCCTTGTGTGCAGGAGGTTAGCAAGTGTGGAACTCTTCTTAAAATCAATTAAATTACATTGACAGGTTGGTTATCTAGTAACATGGTTGCTCATATCAGGAAGAACTTAACCCCAGTGAAAATCCTCATAGCAAGTACAGCACAATAAGTAATGGCAAAAAAGTAAAATTAGTAAATACACAAGTTAGCCGAACACTGAATTTACATTTAGTCAGAATGTTAGCAACACATTAGCCTCAGGTAGCTGGCATACTGACTAGCACAGTGACCGTGAACTGATCACAGAAAATCCAAATACGAACGGATATATCAACAAGGAAAAAACAAACAAAGCAAAAGAGTATAACACCCACAAAAAAGCTCCTGGGGCTTTAAGCATAAGGGGCCTAAATAAGAAAAGATTTGCTTACTCACAGATCTGACAAAATGGTGGCTGTAACAATGTCAGTTAAATTGCTGTTGGAACTTTGCCTAAAGTGGTAACTATAGCAACAGAATGTTCAACACAAAAAAGAACTGCTGTTGGCAGAATCATGAGTAACACATAGGTTATACACTGCTGATACTGTAGACTGAAAACACAACCCACTTGCTTACATCTCATGTTTAAAGGAGGGATGCACTTCTTATTTCTAATCACATCTGGTTTACAAGCACTTTTTATAAGTCACTTTGAGCAATGGGGTCAGCCAAACAATGTTTAAAACAGTAGACTTTTAGAGAACAAAAAGTGAGATGTTGGTTTAGGTTTTTAGACATCGTAATCACATGGCTGGGAAATGGCCATTGGGTTGATTGGGTTGGTTTCCTCACCACTTTAGTCCAGACAAAAAATACTCAACAACTGTTTGATTGATAGAGATGAAATATTCATGGTTCTTGGTTTTTAACGACATTCACAGGGAATCCTACAACACTATCTGGACGATACACCGTCTGTTTCTTTAGGGCTGAACATAAAGTTGACATTTTAGTTCGTAGAGAAAAGACTAATATATCAACTATAGAATGGATTGCCTCCATATTTTTCACAAATAACTTATTGGATGAATCCCACATCTACTGGATGAATTGGCACAAATCCTGGTACCGACGTTCATTGTTCCCAGATGATGAGTCCTAATGACTCCGGGGATCGCCTGACTTTTCCTCTTGCTTTAAAGGCATGTTGACATTTGAAGTTCAAAATGAATTGTCTGGACAACTGTTGGATGAATTGCCATAGACTTTGTTAAGGCAAGTCTATAAAAAGTCTATAGATCATGTTTCTTGTGAACTTTATCCAACCTTTCTTTCCACCAGTTTGGTTTTCTCTATAATAAGCAGATAATCCTATCTGTTCATAACATACAAATGAAAGACAGGGTGGTCATAGCAGGTTATCCCATGGGAGTTTATTCCTCCTGTTTCTTATTTTTCTGCTCTTAGGTGGCCAGCCATCCAACTCTTACCCCTGGACAATTGCTGAGCCCTCAGATATTTAATTAGAGCTCATTAAAGGGCTGTCGTGAAAGAAATGTGGCTCCTTGCCACTGCCGCTTGGATACAGGGAGTCTATTTGGCTGAAGTCTGCGACAGGTCTTCATTTCTGCTTAATCCACCCCGTCTAGCAGACCACTGACAGCTCCTCTTTGTTCGGGCCTCATTCAGGTCTGGATTGAAACTCTGGGAGGAGGGCAGGAGGAATGGAGGGCCCTTATGAGAAACTGGGGACGCAACAATACCGCTGCTATTCCTGGACCCGATTGTTTGCTTTTCTGAAGTGTCTGCTGGAAAAGAGGGCGGCCTGCTATTTTGACATAAAAGGGATGATTCTTGAGTTAAGCAGACGTGAACAACGACTTAGCCTCCAGGTTCCACTATTGGCTACCAATCTGCAGAATCAAGTAGACAATGGAGCAATCACCAAGCAGTGAGGCACGCAAATCCGTGTCAAGATCCGTAAAGTGATGGCAAATATCGTCTCCTTTTATTGAAGTTTTCATTTGTATTATTGTTGAGTGCAGCTGCTTTTCGCATGCAGCATTTTAGAGTTGAAGACAGACAGTCAACACACCACAGAGTGTCAA
>NW_011342349.1:0-5254 GCF_000735185.1 Notothenia coriiceps | reverse complement strand
CCCCCCTCCCTCCCCTTGTTATTTCACAGCCTTTGCCATCCAAAACCTCTCTTCGTGCTCAAAAGGCCATGACAGTGGTCACAGAGCCAATCCGAGCGTGACGCTATTGTGGCTGAATGTGTCCGGATGAGTTTTTCCCGGGATGTGTGCTGAGCTCCATTGGTTTGTGAGTCAGGCTCATCCTGGAAACAGGATCATCGCTGGGCCCAGAGGTCGATGTCAGGAAGAAAAGACGGGATTAGACTTATTCCCACACGACTAGCGATCGATTAAATGGATCAACACGCTACCTGTGTTCCTGCTGGAGGGGATAAAACGCTAATCTTCTCATTTGTTTTTAAAGGCATGGAGGTTTAAAGGTGCAGCTTTCAGTGATGCATGACTAGATTTTTATTATGAAAATGCAATTATGTGAATCAAATATTAAAAAGTGTGTTGTTTTTTTTACTTTAAGCATTACCGATGACATTACACTTCCACGAAAGCAATTTCTGGCAAATTGTGTTCGTTCTTTTTGGCTAACTTTAGGATTTTCCTCAATTAATTTCAATATTTATCCTTTTTGCATTCATTTGGATCATTTCACATGAAGTTTATGACATTAATGTCCTAATCCTTAAACGACTGGTTTTAATTAAATTGGCAGCCAGGCCGCAAACCATTCAACCCCAAATTAATGTTTGCGTGTTTGTCTCCGGGCATAAATAATGTAACTCTCCAATTAATTTGAAAGGCCAGAAATATTTATATATATATTGTTTTTTTTATGTTTGAGCATAGAATGAATTCCATTTTGAAGGTCAATCCTCAGTTTTTACAGTTTTCTGTCCATTAGGGCTGCATGATTAATAGGATTTTTAATTACGTTGCCATTTCAATTAATGCTGTCAGTGGGATGAAGCTCAGCACGCCCACGGTTTTATTTGCCATGATGGAATTGTCAAACACGACACGTTATGTTTTATTCATAATTTGCGACTTCCACACCACTTGCTGTTAATATTTCAGCTGTCAGAAGCAATGACTTCTTTTGACATTTGTGTATGAGAATTGAAAGAGAACCAAGGCCAGCAAAATGAATGGGCTCCGAGGATAATCATTTACATAAAAGCTCAACCCCAGAACTCCCACTCAACGTGACTTTCTATCATAGAAAAAGTAAAAGGAATGTATGGCAGATGTTGTTTTGTTATAATGTTTAATCCATTTCTGTTCAACTTTCAAACTTAAAGGGGCCCTATGGTACTTTTTGGTGTTTTCCCTTTCCTGTAGTGTTGTATATGTTCCCCTGCATGAAACGCCTCCATTGGACTCCTTTGATTACTTCCTTAACATAGTGACATCACTTTGTCACACTCGCGCTCCTATTGGCTAGCTCTCTAACACATTGATAGGCTAAGGGGTGGGACATCTCTAAGCAGTTGACCAATCACAACATAGCCAGCCAGCTAACCAATCAGAACAGACTCAATGAATACAGAGACATAACCTTTTTCTTTGTGGATTACAAAATATGTTTCACAAAAGGAGGTTCTGTTTTACTTCTGGAGAAAGCATCTCAATCGTATGTGATATTATCTATACTTTTTAAAATAAATAATGTAACACCTCATGTGAATTCTGCTGAAATGTTTCATCAGACATCTAAGATTATTACTCATGTCAAATCTTTGATAAAATATAGAAGATCCAGATCCAAAGCTATTTTTTTTTTCTTCAAGGGGAAATGACCTACATCACTGTACTTTAGCTACATAAAAAAACGTGCTGTAAATTATTATATGTGCATATTTAAATCTCTCCCTCCTGCCCGCAGAGCGAGGTGTGTTTGAGGACACACTCGGACAACTTTGGAAGGCGCCTCTTGCTCGTGGTGCGGCGGCCAAAAACTGTCAGCAGCTTGTTGATTTTAGCGATCTTTTTATTGCTGACTCTCTGGACTTAGTGCCAAACGGTGGCCCTTTGCTACATCACTCGCCTGCTTCCTTTGCATAACATATTTCACACACTGGTGTTCCCATTATAACCCGCCAAAGCCCCAGTGCCGTCCCATTGAAGAGTCTAAACACACAGACCATTTGGCTCGTCTGTATTGACACAAGCACATTTTGCACATCTACTCAGTGTGGCCTCGCTGTGTGAGAGACAATATACTTTGTTCATAAACAAAAAAACTCTTGCTGTATTGAAAATGATGTGCATAAAAAAGTCAGAATGGCAACGAGTAATTATCGAAGCCATTGTTTTTGATTCATTGATTAATATTTCATCCATAAAATGACACAAATGCCCACAGTTTAAAGTGGTGTCTACAAATGTATGACATACTTTATTGTCCCTGTAATGAATATCTCTGCTCCATCCTGCAGCTCCACAGAAAATCCAAATGATACATATACTAGGTAAACAATAAGATCAATTCAAATATTAACACATGACATAAACATGATTAAATATTTAAGTGTTAAATGTAGTGTTTTGAATGTCAAATGATATCATAATTCTATAAAAATCCTCTCATTTAGAAGCAAAGAACAAAATGAATATTACTTTTTATAAATGATAAATACATTTTAAGATTTTTTACTGATGAATTATTTTTAGCTTTACACATCAACAAAGCTTGAAAGGACAACACAACAGTACTTGGAGTAATTTGAGAAGTTTCTAAGGATGTTTCTACTTGTCTTTCATGAACACTTGTCATTATTGGAGTCCGATGAATGTTAGCCACAGGAGAGATTGGTTCATACTTAAGCAATAGCTCACGACAGGTCGTGGTATATGCTCATTATATCACAGCTAAGGGGCAAAAAAAAGTTTGACACACATTGAAGAGACAAAACGTGATCCGTCTCTTAAATGTGTGTCAACCACAGACCTTAATTCCAGCTATTTTCCTAAATCCTCTGGAGAAATTGCATTGCTTTTTTGTCGAAGGAACCGGAAGGAGTTTACTTCTGGGTTTTTGGACGCGTCGCTGTGGCACTCTATTGTTCACACCTTAGCAGACTAGCCTCTTTCTTGTCTTTTGGTCTTAACATAATAAAAGCTTATATTGCAGTATAGCCAGAGAGCAGATGATAATAGTATAACAGTCAATTCTGAGAAGCTCTGTCCTTCAAATCATCCTTTCAGTGTTGACTCCGACACACTCTGTGAGTCCTGCACACCAGGGGCAGTCATGTGATTCATGTGAAGGTTAATTCAGGATGCTCTTGTTTATCCAGATGGGATTCAACACTGCAGCTGTTGAAGCAACAAAGTATGTGATCACACTAAACAGAAACGCTATAAAATAGCGACTGCAGTTTCTATAATGGTCTCTAGAGGCAGGATTAAAGGAAATTCACTATATTGGCCTCACGAGAAACACAAAATACTTAAAAATCACAAATGGAAGAAAACATGTTGTTATCTAGGACTGCATTTACTCTCATTATCAATTCATCTTCAATTAATCGTATAGATTAATGCAAAAAAGTAGTGAAAAATGTCCATCCCAGTTCCCTCCTAAGTTATATATTCTAATGTATTGTTTTAACAGCCCGAAACCCAAAGATAACATAGAAAGGAGCGAAACATCAAATATCGAATGATCCATTAGTCGACTTATAATTGCGGCTCTACCTTCGACACAGGCTTTGTGTGATATTAAACATTTGATTCCAGGCAATTAAGGTGAAAGTAATATTACACAACATTAATTAAATGAAATATAAAAACAGCTAAACCCGAAGTGAACCTGCCATAATTATATTTCACTCACAAAAAAAGTTTTCCTACACAATGTTAAGGTCCCAAGGTGACAAGAGTCACTCAGAGTTAAATGCGTCCTAGTCGTTATTAGTACTCTGCTGAAATGCTAAAGTGTAAATATGAGCATCTCATCATGTGAAGGATCTGCATTTTCTCCAGTGAAGATTTGTACCCTATCATTAAGGTGCTGTTTACACGAGAACGCAAACGGTTGTATCCGCTACTTTTCTCTTTCGTATAGCCTCGTAACGGAAACGCAGAAACGCAGAAACGGACCCCGCAAACGATAACTGGTCCCAAGGTGGATAGACCTGCGGACGGAATGCTCTGGGGGGCCAAACGGCTCCGTGTGTACGTCCTATACGATCATTTTCCTGATAATGATGAAGCCAAAGCCCCGCCTCTCCCCACCTCTGACTGCTGTAGCATGGTCAGTAGCTACTGACAGTAGCTACTGACCATGCTACAGATGTTGGTGCAAAATCTACAGCTCCTCTACCACAACCATCAGCAACAAGTGGACATGGAGAACTACATGAACTACATGTTGCTAAATCCACCGCAGAAAATAAACAGAAGGGCAACCATGGCAACCATGCTCGGGGGTCTTCTTCGCTGCTTTTGGTGTATTTTGTGGCGCCCCGGCATATGTACGACAGCGTCTCCAGCGCTTTCGAGCGGCCTCGTGCGGAAGTACAGCGCCACTTACAGGCCCGTCATATGTACTACAGCGTCTCCAATGCTTTCGAGCGGTCTCGTGTGAACGGAAGACTTTATTTATATCGTATTTGGTTCGTTTGCGTTTCGTATGCGTTTGCGTGTGAATGTGGTCTAAGTTGTGAATGTGTAACCTTGTAAGCATAAAGCAGTGCTGCTGAAAGGAAGTGTGTGCTCAGTCAACTGAAATGGAGACAAAAACAGAAACAATTAACATGATGACAATACTCGTGTTTAGCTGCATGAGGTGGAGGGTAGGACTATAGAGGGAAGCAGAAAAAGGATATTTTCTTCTATAACTGTGAACTTATTGCATATGCCAGACCAACAGGGACACATTCAGCAAGTTTTTAAAGGTCATCTCTTAGTATAATATTCAGGCCACAGTAATAGTTTGGAGGAAGTTTTTGTAGCTAAATATAATTAATTTTCATTAGCCGCGTTCACACCGCAGTACTTTTCCCACTTTAGTTCAGATATAGTTCCGAAATGTCGCGTTCACACCAAAAACAGCCGGAACTAAAATGAGTTAATCAGAACCTTTTTACCCCCTTTTCCGTCCCTGCTAGAGAACAGGTACTTTCGTGGGAGAAAAAGGTTCCTATTTCTGATTGGCAGGGGGGATTGCAAAACCACACCCCGTAAAACTCTCAAAAAGTTTTGTGAAGCCGCCATTTTATCATCCTCGCATTAGCATTATTAGCATTAGCCCAGCGCACAAACGCAGAGAGACTAACCTTATGGCAACACAAAAGAAAACATGCTGGGACTCCCAGCA
>NW_011342348.1:0-3047 GCF_000735185.1 Notothenia coriiceps | reverse complement strand
TTACCGATATGCTCACTTTGTTTTATGGGGTTATATATTTTATATTGTTGCATCGACTCAGTCGTCTTGTGTCCTATCGGTTATCATATACCTTTTTACCTCCTTGTGTCTATTAACCTGATCAAATGTTATATTTTGCTGCATGTACCTTTTAAAGTCTTAACAAATAATCTGAGGGGAATTTCTTGTTGTTTGTTTTTGAACTTTGGTCATTTTGTAAAAAGCACTTTGAGCTGCACGTATGAAAAGTGCTATATAAATAATGCTTTATTATTATGATTATTTAGCTGCCAAACATATATTAATGTACGGATTGTTCTGAATTCCTCCGTCCTCAGGGACCCAGTAATGGCACCAGACCTAAAACATCTGACGGAGGCATCCGACCAGTGGAGAAAAGAGGACCTTACATCATGTCCCGAGCTCCAGCAATACACCTCAAACTACGTGAGCAGCATTTCTTCACCCGTCATTACAAACTATTAACTATTATACAACGCCTGTGTGTTGGTCTGATTATAATGGTTGTTATTGTGGGGGAAACTTCTGAAGCAATTGGAAACAGGACTCAGGGAGACACGGTGAGAGCTGGAGCTTTGATGGCAAACACTGACGGTTTATTTGGAGTTACGGCCGGAGAATTCACAAAACAGATGGTGCGTCACAAGTTGACACAGTGGTTGCCAAACCAATTCTGAAGAACTCTTTCTGTAGCTCGAGGTTTTAACTAGTTCGGAGTGTAATAATCAACATTCTTCATCAGTGAGACTAAAGCACTATGGATCCTGAATCGAACTAGAGCTGTCGTCCATAGGAAAAAATGTGCGCCAGGGAACCTACGTCCCTGAACAGTAAACTACCTCATGCCCCTCCTTACGAGAGAAAGCAGCAATACCCAAGGCCGTAGACCTATGACATGGGAAATGAGACAGTGAGAGGAGAAAACGATGAACTGGGTCGAAGGTTGAATACCTAAGCAAATTATTCCCGAACAGTTATTGTGAGGTCAGCTGTAGTTCAGTCTGTTGTACGAAGCACAAACTTTGACGGCTAAAGCCTTGCAGCTGAATCTGTTAAACATTTAAAAAGTAGTTCATGGCTGCAGCATTGTCATTTCATTTGAAGATTATTTTTAATCATTGTGTCAGATAATAGTGAAAAACGTTCATCCTAATTATCTGTGATGTTCTTCAACGGTATTTTTTGTCATTTGAAAGCCAAATATATATTCACTTAAATGTCATTTAAAACAGAGAAAAGCATGACATCTTAATTTTTTAGATGAAGACACATGTGAACTTTTAAATAAAGCATTTTAGGGCCGCACAAAAGAATAGTTTTAATATTAAATAATCTGCAGATACTTTTCTAGATTCATGTTTGTCAGAAAATATTAGAAAATATTAACTTTAACATGACATAATACTGAGACAAGCAGGAAATCCCCATATTTAAGACGACGAAAAATGCACTTTACGCAACTTCTGCACGAATAATTCCTCCACTGGTTAATCGATTATCAAAGTTTCCGCTGATTAATTTTCTCTCGGTGCACGAATTGATTAGTCGACGTTTCGCTGCAGCTTTTGAGCAGATCGCTGCCTTCATTCGTCCTATAATGGACCCTAATGTGTAGATTATAGGTCTCTGCAC
The DNA here is from genome assembly GCF_000735185.1 of Notothenia coriiceps. NCBI lineage: Eukaryota > Metazoa > Chordata > Actinopteri > Perciformes > Nototheniidae > Notothenia > Notothenia coriiceps. Next base: position 1,394 of record NW_011342348.1, on the reverse strand, counting down.
TTTGTCCTGCTGACTCACTGATGATCCTTCAGCCAATATTTATTTATCTGCACATTCTTGAGAGAAACAGGGAGGATTTCCACAGTTTCCATCCCAGTCTGAATCTGTCATGTGACATTGGAGGAACACATGACTCTTTACTCTCTGTTTAAGATATAATCACACTCACTTCATCTGGTGCACTTCTATAAGATTATCAACTTTCAGCATCTTTTTTATTAACTACATACATACCTTTTTTTAAACCACAACATCGTTAGTCTGAAAGAAGAAATGGAAAGTTTAATTGATTTGTTTTGGACTAGTATATTGCAGTTTTAACCAGAAATGTGTTCTCTCTGTTGGCTGATTGTCACTATCATGACTGGTTTAGTGACCATTGGATATAGAGAGCTCAAGATATAAATCATTACCTCTACTGTGGACAATTTATTTTGAATTAAAGAAGCAATATGTCCAATTTGAACTTCAAAATTGACCCAAAATTCATCAAATCAGCCCTTAAGGCAGGGGTGGGGAACCTCCGGCCCCGGGCCGTATACGGCTCGCGAGACCATTTGGTACGGCCCTCGAGGTAATTTATAAACGCACACACGCAAAAAACTAAATACAAATCTAGACCGCAAAATAATTAACCAAGCGAGTGCCTGTTTTTCCTGGTTAGGGTCCTTGAACACAACACGAGCCTAACGTGTCATCACGTGGTATGTCTCGTCTGACAGGGGTGCAGTTCTGACGGAGAGCACTAGAACGCCGCTCCAGCACTTCCAAAAATTGCAGTACCCATAAGGAGCCGTACACATGCCGCAGTTTTTGCGTGGCTGTGTCTTTAGTTGTAAGCCCAGTGGCGATCTGTTCATCTGTCATACTGATCATACAGTCAATAACTTTGTTGTTATTAGCATCTGGTTAGCTAGCTATGCTAACGGATATAAGAAGCTTTTTTCTCCAACCAGTGAGGTAAAGACACAACTTTATATGATCATTGTAGTTATAAAAAAAATAAGAGAATAAAGTAAACGGGTATAAAATACTATGACAGTAAAAAAAAGTTGTTATTAATAAACAAGAATACAGTTTGAAAGGGGAGTGATTTGTAAAATATCCATAAAGAAAAAGAAAATCTGCTTACAGTTGTGTTTCATATGGATGTTGAGAGATGTATCCATAGATTTCCTCATGTTGCTCTCAAAGTGCACCAGATTGATGCTTACAACTTCAACATTTAAAAAAAAATCTTCCCGGGAGAGCATCCCCCCGGACCCCCCTAGAGGAGTTTGGGTCCACCCCCCACTTAAAGCTTGTCCACATGGATAGGAAACTAAATACATTTGCACACATCTTGTGTCCATATCTTTCTGTTTTGGTGCACATGCATGCATGCGCGAGTCATG
>NW_011342347.1:0-3672 GCF_000735185.1 Notothenia coriiceps | reverse complement strand
ATTTGGATGAATAACAGAGGATTGCCAACACAAAAAAAAGCTATAAAATGTAGTTTCATAGTGAACTATGGGCAGTCCAGACTGAGGGAACACCTACAGAGTGGGCACATTGGAAACTGAGCGAGGATGCACATGAAATGCCTTAATCAACAGATAAACTATGTAACATATTATGGTTATAGTGATATTAATACAAGAATACATTCACCTTTATTTAAACAATAAATAAGTAATTGATCTGAACATTGCTGTATATTTGATCACTAAAAAACTAGTTTGGTTGTTGGTGAATGCTGCCAAATCTTCAAAGACTTTGTAGTCAATATACTGGGAAAAGTTCTGAATTGGACTCCAGTCTGCACGGGCTGTAGGGTCATCTTGACTAGTTGTATGGATGTGGTATCAAGTTGACAATGCTCATAGAAACAAACTTGGCCTTCCTGAGGAAATTCAAATTTTTCATGGCTCCACTTAAAATAAAAACAACAATAAGACATACTTGCTACTCTTGGCCCACAGGGGGCCATGTCTCTCCTGCTCGTCCCTATCTGTCCCTATGTCTGTATCTGTCCGCTCAAACCCAGGGGACAAATATTTGGATGAATAACTGAGAGGATTGCCAACACTAAAGAAAGCTATAAAATGTAGTTTCATAGTGAACTATGGGCGGTCCAGACTGAGGCAACACCTACAGAGTGGGCACATTGGAAACTGAGTGAGGATGTAAAACGCACATGAAATGCCTTGTTTGTAGGAAATAGTCAAATGTACATGATTAATAGCTAAAATATTTATTCAGCGTAAGAAATCTGAAATATAGAAGAAATACACAACTGTATTGCTGAAATTCACTACCTGGCCACTTTAATAGGTACACATGTATTGCAATGTGTTAGAGCAGCACTGCTGAACAGTTATAAATTGGCTTGGTGTGTTTAAACACATCAATCTTAAACAATTACATTTTTGATCTCCTCACCCTCATAAAGCTGCTGTAGTTGGCTCTGATATACCCACGTGGAAGCAAAGCATGATAGAGTGCTCGTTGTTTATCACCTCCACCGCTGTAATCCTTCAGAGCACACAAACCATAATTGCATCACATCAAAGGCTGTGCCGTGTCTTCCCTCAGCAGCAGACACAGATGAATGTGAGAGGATGCTAATCTGTCCCGACAGGTGGAACCTCCACAACATCCAGCAGCCTTTGCAGCTTCACATGCATGGTTACATCAGCCCACTAACTGCTCCAACAGCCGTCCTCAGGCCGGGGATACTCCAGAGGAGAACCAGGAGGTGAGGCGCAAGATCGTTTGAGCACATCTAAAAACATTTAGAGCTAATGGTTTGTGAGGGAGGTGGGAGTCAGTCTGATGTTGGTTCAGTGAGTATTATAATTGCTGATAATTTAATTTGTTGTTTGGGCTGATAGCATTGAAAGGGCTCGCTCAACTAAAAGCCATTGGGATTTACATTGGATTTCAGAATGTTACACAATAGACTTATGGCAAACAAGTTTATGATACTAACATGTTTTTATATGTTATGAAGACTTTTTTATAATGATTGAAGCTTTATTTTAATCACTAAGGTGAAAATAAACTAGATTATAGTCATATGAAGTAACATCACCACCACTAAGCTAATGTTTGGCGTTAATAGTCCTATAGACACTTGTTAGCAATCAACGTTTCGTTTAGTTTCTTCTTAGTTATTTTTGGGCAACCAGTGCCTTTTATTTAAGTGACAGTGAACAAGAACCGGTACATGGGTCACAAGCTATACCAACTGAGTTATACTGTATAGCAGCCAGAGTAAAACCATTTTAACCCAATAAAAGCCATTTCTAATGTACTAAAACGTTCAAAAATTCCCCATTTGCTGCAACTCTACCAACTGAGCTATATTACTGCCGTTTTTATGACAGATAAATCTTCCGACCTTCCGTAGTGGGGTTTGTCACAGAACAAAACAACATTTATCCAGCTTGAGTTAACCACAGACCTTATTTCAGGCCTCTTTAAAAAAAAAGAAAAGAAAAAATATTAATTTACAGACAAAGGAAGCTAAATTAGTAAAACGCTAATAACCCATTTCCTCTAAAACCACCTTGACGTTTGTAATTTGGATAATAAATAAAAATTCATAGCCCTTTCTCAACAGCACGTATGGGATTCAGTCATGTACAATCCAATCGTCAATATTTCAGTTTTTAGATGCCTTGAATAAACACCATTTCCCATGAGCCTTTGGCCATCATCACAGCTGGTCACAGGAGACAATAATTAATTCTGACATGTCACTAAACAGCAGCATTTATTTTATCTCATCAGCTGTGTCCCTCAGACCCTCCGAAAGCTAAACAACACATTTAGCTTTAGCACCAGTCACTGCCAGCCATGCCAGATGGGTTGCCAGATCTGTGGCAATGTTATGCACCAGATAAAGCAGAAATGTCAACAATGCCCTGCAGAGAGGGCTGAGGGGGAAAGGACATGTCTGTATAGGTTTGGATTGTTTGAGAATTACACTTGGTTAAATGCTATTAAAAACAACATTACAGTGACATCCTCCACACTGTGAGGATACAAACATTGTTCTAATGGCCAGATTGTCTCCTCATTAAGATTTCTCAGAACTCTAAACAATGGCTGTCTAAATCTGTTCCAAGACACAGAATCCTGGCGGCAGCTTGGCGCTCGATGAAGCGCTTTAATGTCAGGAGCACCATCTCCTGCACTGGGATTAGAAATGTTTCTGCCATGACAAATGTGCTGCTGGTGACACTTTTCACTGTTGCAAAGGATGGCCAGATGGGTCCATGAAATATTGAATGTGCAATAGAACAAAAAAAGGCAGCTGTGTTTTCTTTCTCATTTCCAAACAGAAGAAATGTTCTGGAATATGCTGCTGCAAATTGGTGGCTGATGAAGAAGGCAATTACAAAGACCACACTTTATATTAAATATTATGATTGTGAGAAGCCAGCAGAAGTTGGGATTCCATGTACGGCTGGATCCTTTTTTAATTGCTTTAATATTTGAAGCCACTGCAAAAACAATATGTGAAATGTTTGCTGCATTATCCATTCCCCAAATAGAGTATTTAGATGAGTTTAACATGAATCAATGTTAAATAAACATTAATCAATGTTAAATAAACATTAAAAAAAATTCACATTCATTCAAGGAAAGTCCATACTGATATTTTGACTTGCTGGTCATTGTTTAGAGTACTCACTAGACCCTCCAGAAAAACGCGATTCTGCGATCGCAGAATTTACCGCATAATCAGCAAAATGGCGCAGATTTCTAAAAGGCCGCATATTTATCAAAAGGCCGCATAATTCCCGCATTTTTCCACACAAAATTGAGAAGAAAAAAAAGTTAACTCGTCTTGACGTGACGTCATCAGCTCGCGCATCACAGAATGTAAACAACACTGTATAGAGTGAACGTGTGGAGCTCACACGATAGAGAAAACACCAAGATGAAAATATCTAATCCATCTAATTTACCGACGAACATTTCTACTAAAGACCGGGCAAAAAGTGGGGGGAAACTATTCTGCACCCCGTGCAACTGTGTGTTGGAGCATAAGAGAAAATCGACGGTGACGACCCACTTTGATTCTTTCGAGGGCTACAAGAAACGAAGTGAGTAGCCTACAAGAT
>NW_011342346.1:0-3737 GCF_000735185.1 Notothenia coriiceps | reverse complement strand
TATCTTAAAGGGGACCTATCATGCTAAATGCACTTGTTGATGTCTTTTATACATCAAAGTGTCCCCGGTGCGTCGGGGAACTCACGCAGCGTCAGAGAATAAAACCCTCTCTCTTTTCCTCCGTACCCAAATCTCTAAAAACGGGGGAACAACGGAGCTGATCCAGATTTGCGTCCGATATGACGTAATATCTGAAATGTGGACCCACGGCCCTATCAGAAACGTTGCTATCAGAAACAATGCCCGACTGTTTTGGACGTAATATGGTCGGTGTTTACATTAGCATCGCTAACACTCAGAGCTAACCTGTACTGGAGAGCATGTGTGTGAAGAAGCAGGAAGTAAAAAGGAACTCACCTTGTGGTATAACCGGCAAGAGAGAAAGCCTTTGAGCTCCATACTGTTTCAGAGATAATCCTTGATAATCCATGATATGGCGTTTCATCACGGCAGTATTTAGTTTAGACAGTAGCTGCCGGGTCCCGCATGAGCTCAGACCCCTCCTCTTTAAAGCTTTCTACCCAAATCAGCACTTTAGAAACAGGAAGTGAAATAGAGGGATATGAGGCATGGCTAGAATGGGTGATCTGTTTGGTATTTTGAGCAAAACACTTAATAGACATGTTTTTTTATATATCTGAAACCTATGCTATTGCCTACACATAGCATGATAGGTGACCTTTAAGTAAAAAGAATAGAGACAAATCAAATTATTTGAAAGAGACTAAAGCAATGTTGCAAAAATTGAAAAAAAAGTGACTATGATTACATTTATTAACACATTTCTTCATGCCCGGTTAAAATGCATTTAAATTCAGTTAAATAACACAATTCATGTGTATTTGACATGCATATAGTTATTTTCACCTGTGTTTACTTTCCCACGAGTCTCTCAATTATCTGTCTGGACCATTTAAATAAAAAAATATCTGAAAAATCTAATTATTTGAAAGAGACCAAAGCAATTTTCGTACAAACAGAAGTAAAAAAAGTAAATACTACTACATTTTTTCAATGCATGCCCGGATAAAAATGCATTTAAATTCAGTTAAAAACATAATTATTGTGTATTTTACATGCATATAGTTATTTGACCTCTGACACCTTAATTGTTTTGTGTTTATAACAAACGAAACATGTTTCTAGATTGCAAAAAAGCTTAAATGTACACTCTAACAGATGGGACTCTGCAGAGGGGTCAGCGGGCACGGATATGGAGCGTTTTGCTCAAGGACACTACAGCAGAGGAGGTTTTTATATTTGAGCCTTGGATATGTCGGTTAAAATATAACAAACGCTCACAAGGTCGGTCCTTCAGTCTCTCTCTGAAACAGATGCCGTCTCTCTGGGATCGATACCCGTCTATCAGAGGGTCATTTATGTAAAAAGGCTCCATTCCTGCAGATGTCTTTTGTTTTAAATCCATTAACAGACGCTACACGATGCAGGCATGCAGCTATTCAAAGTTCCTCTGTTGTTATTTTCAAAACACAAATGTTTACCGCAGGCTCTTTGACCCCTGATGTGTTTCAGTTGAACGCCAGCAATCATTTTGTTCTGAGTGGGTGTCAATTTTCCTGTTTTTTTTTTTAGGGCTTTTTATTTAATTGTGATAAAATGTTGTGATATTGTTAATTGTGGAAAATGTGCAATCCTGTGAAGGGGCCTTCGTTGCTATAGCAGCTAAACTGGTAATGAGCACCAATTCACCCTGAAGAATGAAATGAAACGAGCTGGAGCTCAACATGAGGAACGTGTTCAGTAAATCACGAGGTTTTAAACTCTCCTTAACACTTTTATCGAAGTATTCAACTCTCAATATGAACATGTTGTGGTTTAAATCTCCTTTAGACAGGTCTGCACTTCCGTAAAGGGACCACATATAGTGTTGGCAATATATTTTATCCTTACCTCACAGTGATGATTTGGGGAATTCATGCATTGACAAGTGTGCTTACAAGGCTGCAGGCGAGACACTTTTAAAATGTCTGTTTTCTGAACGTAGATTGGATCGATCAGGCTAAGCTAAGCTACCGTTAGCTGCTCCGACACTCTCACAATAACGTCATACAAACATAAAGAAGCAGTGACTATATTTGCCATAGACAGTATTTGGTTTTTATATTTTTAAACACTGATATTTGTCCAGTTTCTGAACAGATATGAGGAGCTGTGAGATCTGTGTGCTAACAGCTAACGGCTAACAGCTAACGGCTAACAGATAACAGCTAACGGCTAACTGGGAAATGTTTGCTTTGCAGCAGCATAAAAAGACAAGGCATTGTACATTAGAGAAATTAAAAGACTATAAATAAACAATCCAAAATGTAAACACCTCAAATATAAATCAAATAGCACAAAAAAAGTAGTATCTGTAGGATACCAACCAGAGAGATTATTGTATGCAATAATCCAAAATCACATGGAGAAATCCCATTGAACAAGGGAGATGATGCCTTCAGGGTCCAACAGAAATACGTCACCCTGCACGTCAGCTCGGTGGCTCAGGTGTTGGTCGGTTCAGATTTATTTCACAGATCTCGGGGGTCACGGTCAACCCTGGCAACCTGTCCCCACCCCGTACATGGACAAGAATAGGGAGCAAACTAACCCCCTCCGACACACACTTCTGAAAAAAACGCCGTCCTCTCTGCAGGCTTTTCATTAGCTGCAGTCATCAGGAGGTTAAGAGTGAGTGACACAAGTAGTGGTTTGAACACACACACACACACACACACACACACACACACACACACACACACACACACACACACACACACACACACAACTGTGTATTTAATGTTGTTTTTCTTTAAAGAGTAATTACTAACATATTTTTAAATGCTCATTTAACTGGCAGACATGTTTCCATGAAGGACATCCATCAAATGTTTTACTCTGAATTAATGTATTCATTTTAAACATAATTTATTTTGGGGGTTGTTCTGGTGGAAATTGGGGAACATCTTTTTGCATCTGCTGCGGCTGAAAGCACACGTCTGAAATCCTGCTGAACATCAGTGTGTTCTGTTAGCTATTGTTCAGAGGGCTGAGTGTGTGTGTGCGTGTGCGTGTGCGTGTGTGTGTGCGTGTGTGTGTGTGTGTGTGTGTGTGAGGGGGGGATGCAGCTGATTTGAGGGCCCTGCAGGAACACAAAGGGTCCGGGACCTCCTCCTCACAATGCCCCGGCTCTAATGCTTGTAAATCTATTCACACATCCAGAGGCCAGAGATAATAACAAGCTGTTCAGAATGAATTTCTAATGAGACGCTGCAGAGATCCTGCCTCACGTGAAACCGTTCAGAAACAGTCTGCGTTGATGCGGAGATGTGTCTGTACGAAGCGGCGGATTAAACACGTCGTATAAAGGAATCTGAGAAATGCAAACACACATTGAAGTGCGTCTTAAATACTTGGTTGATCGGGTGCACCAAGAGAATTTCTACGAGTCTAACAGATGTTGGTTTTACGATTCCTAAATCGCTGTCAATTTAAAATTCAGGGGTTAAATCAAATCACCATGGTCGACAGACGCAATTTTGTTACAGCGGCTGGAAACCTTTCCTTAGGAGAAACGCGCTGCAGTTTCAGAAACGAGCTAACGAAGCTAAAGAAGCTAACCCTGTTATTTAATATATGCTGAAAAAACACTTACAATTCCATCCAGAGTGTGTGTGTGTGTGTGTGTGTGTGTGTGTGTGTGTGTGTGTGTGTGTGTGTGTGTGTGTGTGTGTGTG
>NW_011342345.1:0-3578 GCF_000735185.1 Notothenia coriiceps | reverse complement strand
GCAACACTTCCGATTTTTCAAGAAAGTCGCTCGCAAATTGTAAACGATGCTGTGCCGCTTTAAGGTACACAAGTAGTACGAGGAACTTAGCGACGCCCATAAAGAGGAGACATGGGGTCTGCGGCTGAAAAGAGAAACCTGAAAGTTAGACAGAGTTAAATCACTCAGTGAGGTGTTCTGTCAGAGAGAGAGGAGTTTAGTTTACTGCAGCCTGTGACGGCCAATCATAGTTTAAATGTCTTCCTCACTGTAAGCAGTTATGATAGAGCTGTTTGTGAAAGGTTATTTGTATTCTTTATTGTTCCTATAGAAACCTCTGCTTCCTGCTCACTGGTGAGTTAGCCTATGACTGAGTGTTGAGCACATTAGGCAGCAGCTGTATGGGCATTGCTCTATGGTAGCTGTTATTTGCACAATGTTAATCCTGGGCAATGCATCCTTACATTGTTTAACTGTGAGGTGTTATACAATGGTACTGTACTCTGGAGACAGAACAGCACTACACTTGTGAAAAGGCCAGTTTGTGAAAGGTCCAAGTGTTTGTTTTCTTTAAGGTAAAAGAAACAGCATGATGGGATGTGCAGTACTAGTAGAGAGAGCTAAATATGTGAAGCACTTTTTTGTTAATATATGATTTGCTGCATATAAGGAATAAAACAAAATCCTCTGTCGTACCATATTGAAGTATCATTATTTTGCATCATGTTGAATCAAATCGTATCAAACTGTATCGCAACAGGGGTGAATCGTATCGTATCGCATCGCCTGGTGTTTCAAATGTATCGTTAATGTATCGTATCGTGGCAACGTATCGAGATGCGCATCCCTAGCATACACACATGTTCGTTAATGCAGTGTACGTCTCCAGTGAAACACGTTAACAAAAAATGATGAAGAAAATGTTAAAGACAGAATTTAAAGGGGGGGAAGTCCCCACAAAAATATGCCTACGGGTTCAGGGACTGAATTGCAGATGTTCAGCCCACTGATTTGAGGCCTAAGAAGTCAGGTATTCACTTTTTCTGGATACAGAAAACAGAATTTGTGCGGTTATAACAGAAGGAATGACAAAGAAATAGTAGACTCTGTAACACCAAACACTACCGCATATTTACAATTGTTATGAATGTGTCATTTAGATTGAGAATGCATGATATTGTTCAGAAAACACTTAATTTGTTTGACAAAACAGCCTTAAATAAGGTTCACTTACAGCAGAAGTTCAACGTCTCTAACTAACGAGGACCCTGTTGCAATCACTCAAGAAAATAAATAAATTAAAAAGACACAAAATGCTAAAATGGGCAATTATTGAAATTTGAAGACGTCTTTTTTATTTTTATTTTTTAGTCTTTGGATGCATTTTGTGGGTCTTTAGGATGCTTGAAAACGTACGCATAAGAACTGCTGAAACAATAAATCTAATAGAGGGGTCCCAGAATATGGAGTTAAAGAAATGCATAAGCCACGCCCCCTACAGTTTTCAAATTAAAAGCTTCTAATTTTTACTTTCACGTAGAATTATGTAACCCAGTAGGCATTTCTATCCGTGGAGCCGAAGCAGAAAGCCTCTTTCAGATGTACCCTAATACATTTTTAAGATTTTTTACAAACTCCTCCTGCAGATTGTATCCAATAAATACCAAAAGTCATTTCTCAATGAGATTATTGAAGTGCTGACTCTTTGCAAAGTGAAGATTCCCAAAGTCCAGCCTCACAAGAGAGTCCCATTGAGATATGTCTTCATTTGTCAAGTTTTTCTGGAAGTTAGATACAAAATGAAACCCATAAATCAGTCTGTGCATGCTCGCTTTGGATGTTTCTGCAACAGTAACCCCACTGAGGCAGAAAGAACAAAGACAGCTCCTCACTCTGATCAGTTTTAAACCTCAGTTGTAATTCATTAATTCAAGCCTGTGATAGATTGAAAGCCCAGTGCAAGGACTATGATTACTAAAATAGAGATGAGGAAGCACCTGAAAAAGCTCCATCAATCCAGTTTCTTTAAAAGGAAGCGTCTCCATCAGTCAGGAGGATTTAGTGTATATTAGGAATCCTCAGTTATCAGCTCTCTCTGCACAGGAGCCACTGTTTGACTTTCACTCACCCTGCATTGATTGTAGAGTCTATTTATGAATCAGTTTTCATAGCAGCAAATCAATGATCCACTGCCCTTTAGTTCAGATGACTTTGGAGTTTGAAGAGAATGGATTCAGTATTCAATTTGCTATAGATCCAAAGAGGCAGTAACTCATAGGTGTTTTGGATTCAATGACACATCAGGTACTTCTCATTGAGTTATTTAACCACTGCTTATTATGCTTAAAAAAGTGTTCTTGGAAGGTTAGCTGGGTAGATATACAGTACAGTATATTATAGCCATTTGAAAATAAATCAATGGAGATGTAATACAGAATTAAAGTAAGCCATGTTTCACTACAGTATACCAATGTTTAGGAAAAGATAAATAAGAATATGTATTAATATACACCACAGTGACATATGGAGTCATCTTAGTACGGGATTTTAATTTCAGCTTCTAAAAAACTGAGAAAAAGACAAGCGAATAAGCCAGGTCAAGTTGTGGCTAAGACAATTACAAGGCTTAACGTGAAACTGCATATTCATGTGTATATAATGGCCTTATAATAAGCTAGGCCTCACGGTCTGTCTGTGTTGTGTTTTTGTCTCTGGTTTCCTGTTTTATTTTGAAAAGTGTTCACCCCCTGTCTTGTCTGTTGATTTCTGTCTCTGTGTTTGCCCTCCTGATTGTGTTCACCTGTTTCCCTTGTGTTTCTGCCTCCCCTGCCCAGCTGTGCCTTGTCCTGTGATTACCCTTCTTAGTCTTTTCTTCCCCTGTGCTCCATGTTGGTTCATTGTTTGTTTTTCCTGTCTCCCTCCATGTTGGTCACGACCTTGTTTTGGTATTGTATCTTCCTCGTGTTACCTATGTGTTATCCATGCCATGTTTTTTTGCTGATCGGCTTTTGAAATAAAGCTCGGTTTTGTTTATAGACCTTTACCTTTTTTGTAGTCTGCATTTGGGTCCTACCTTTTCCGCGATTCTTTTTCAGGTCTCAGGCTCGAAAATGACATTCCCAGAACAAATGACCATATCTTCCCTTCTAAAAGGGTTAAATTAATAATCTTTTTTCTCAAAGTAATTATAAACCTGTGAGTTGGATGTAGAAAAGTCAGAATCAATATAGATGTTTTTTATTTTAAAGAAAATTCAGATTGAACATAGTAAAAAACTGTAAAGGATAGTGTCCGTCCAAAGATTATTTTTACTTATAGTGAAAACTACCCTTGGATGATGGTAAGGTAGACTAAAAGCTTTAGGAATCCAAAGTACAACATATAATAAGTACCCTGTATCAAGATTGATGCAAAACAAGTGACATTTGACCTTTTTAGACAGATTTAGCAAAAAAAAACTCTTCTGGGGCCATTTGGGTGGATTTTCCATATCTGGCCCCCCTTCTTCGATTTTGACATATGACATCTCTTCCTGATCGTTAGAGCCAATAGAATCGAAGGGAAATCGTCCCGCACACACTCATCTTAAAAAAAAAGAT
>NW_011342344.1:4405-22336 GCF_000735185.1 Notothenia coriiceps | reverse complement strand
AAAATGGCATTCTTACCGAGAAGACCAGCCTCAAACTTGTCAGAGTTTGCTTCTCTGACTTGGTAGAGAGGCATGGATTGTAAGTATATGAATGTGAAATGTGTTTATACTGTATATAGGGGTTGGGACACTTTTTCCCTTAATTTCATTTCCCAACCATTTCTGTTTCGGGCCTGGAATTGTTCTTGTAATTTTTTTACATTTAAATTATTCGTATTCATATTCTGTGAACAATGTATTTTATTTTGTTAATAAAGTCCCTATCTTTCAAATTGAAACTGCTCTGCTTGCTAACTTTTATTTGTTGATACCATACTTACTCTAGGGATGAATACATCGTTATTAAAGCTAATTAACTATAGATTCACTATAAGATCACCATAGTAATTGTCTATAGTGTGTTCCAAAAGACCATAGAAATACTATAGAAAGCACTATAGTGATACTACATACAACTCAATAGTATAGCTATAGTAATTTCCTATAGTGGCCGAAAAACCATAGAAATACTACAGGAAACACTATAGTATAACTGTAACTTCACTATAAGATAACCATATCCAACTCTATAGTATTACTAAAGTAATTTTCTATAGTGTGTCCCAAAACACCATAGAAATACTATAGCAGTTTTTTGTGGTATTTCTATAGTAATTCTTAATAGTAATACTATAGTGTTTTTTCGCTAGGTTTCAATTACAGCCAATCATATGAATGCTCATCATGGTTTGAATTTTGCCTTTATTTAAAAATAAAAGTGTACTGTGTGGTGTCTAGACATTTATGTTAAGTTAATTCATTTAGTTCAATCCTTTGTCTTTTGCCTTGTGACTTCCTGTTTTATTTTGTAGTAACCTTTCCCTCTCGTTTCAGAGCCCTTCCTGCCCTTGTGTTTTCCCTCCAGTGATTGTCAGCCCCTCCCTAAATTGTTGCCACCTGTGTCCCCTTACCTAGTGTGTATATATAGCCTGCGTCTCCCCTTGTCCTGTGCCAGTTCGTCTGGTCTCACCAAGTCTGCCAGTCATTCCTTGACCTTGCTAAGTATATTTTTGATAGAGTCTTTGTGTTACCTTTTTTGATAATCCAAGTAGATGTTTTGTTTAGCGTTTTTGATCTTATAGTTTCTCAGTTTTGATCCTACTATTGAGCGTTTTGTGTTTTTGCCTTTTATGAAATACTTTGTTAGTCCTGACCTGTTTCTGGTGTCGTGCGTTTGGGTCCTGAGCCTTGTGACATTCATAACACACTGTCATTTTACAGAACTTAATTCAGTTTGAAAATCAATCATCAAAATGCTTCCAGAAAAACAAATGACCTGGATGAAAATAAACAGGATTTCTTCAGCCTGACAGTAGCATGTCAGCCTGAACTAGTAAAGCCATCTGAAATAGAAGGCCTACAGGCTGACCTTTGCTCTCTGGGCGAGCTTCTTCCTCTGCATGGACATCTCTATCACATCCTCCCATTACACTGTCAGCTCCACAAAACACAAAGGTGGGAGAATACTCCACTCTTAGTACTAATACTACAATGTAGCAATACTAAGCAAAGTAAGTCCTGCATTCATGTTTTACTGAATGACAAATACAAAAGTACAAGAATCATAATACACTTACCAAATACTTAGCGAAGTACAGATCATGCATAGTTCATCATTGTAAAGGTTTTTACAATTTTAAACATTTAAGTAATATGAAGATGCAGAAAAGTAGAAACTGCAAAGAATAGGAGAGGGAAAAGAGTGAAGTGAACGAGGAGGAACTGCTCCCCCCACACTGATCAGCTCTCACACATCTCCAGGGCCATTCCATCCTAACAGTGTTTGCACATCTGAAATCAGCAAGAACAATTTAGTGCCATCTACATGATACATCTTTTATAAATAAATAATGAATGAACCACTCCAGTGTTTACACCTCTGAGGCAGCGGGACAAGAGGACAGCTTCAGTGTGGGCTGACCTCAAAACCTCTTCTTCTTTCTCCCATTGCCATATTCTTCCTTAACATAGTTATATATATATAGATATATATAGATGAATATATTGGAAGCTACTGAGGTTATCTGATAAAGCAAATCTATTTCAACAAGAAAGAAATAATTAAGTCACAAAAAAATACTAATGTAAACTCAATCATGGAATTATCAAAATGTAAGGCGTTAAAAAAATAGATGGCAAAGAACATTTATTTAACTTAATTATTGCCACAAAAAATCTAAAAGTGGTACAACACAAGATGAAATGGAAAACACTCAGCTCTAACTGAGTGGGATTATATGGAATAATAAATATGCTCGACATGTTGCGTGTGTGTTTCTGGTTGTTGCATGTATTGTACCTGGTTATCTGAAGTGTTGAAGTCATCCTACTGACTGTTTATTTTGTCTTCCTTCCTTTCCTTATAATTATTTGTTTTGTTCCTTTTGTTATTTTGAGTGAATGTTAATACTGTTCATTTGTTATTGTATTTTACTTTTTGTCCTTTTTTGTGTCCTCTGGCCTGTACTAAATAAATACATTTAAAAAAAACAATGAGCTGAAGCTAATTACACAAACAAGTTACAAAGATATTCATTTTTTTGGTGTTTATTCACAATTGCCACCTGCTGCTCAGTTCACCTTTTATTGTAGCCTGTCGCCGGCCGACAGTTAAGAGAAATGTATAACAAAAACAAAAAGGAAGAGTTATTTAAAAATGCATCAACTGTACAGAGATAACTCTACAGAGAGAACATCAGGACGAGTGCAATGCAGCGTTTTAAAGAGATTCTGAAATCAAATAAAAAATAAGTCATTTGTCAAACAAATAAAAAACATTATATTCCGCAGTTGAGATACACTCGGAGGATGTCATGCAAAACCAGTAAGTGAAAAGAGTATCTGAAGTAACAAAGTATAAGAACTGTTCAACATGTTGAAAATGACTATGTTACTGTGATGCAGACAGACAGTAGAAAGGATGGCAGAATAAAAACAACCGATATGAAACCTCAACTGAATCAAAACTCCTTTACAGGAAGGATATCTTAAAAAGAAAGCTTAAAACCAGACCGGGGAGGAGACCGCGCCTGAAAGTCTCAAGTAAAGCTGTACAAAATAAACACTTAGACAGCCCATGCAGAAACTCATAAATGTGGCCATACAAACCAAATGCTCTCAAATCACTTAATGCCAAGAATACAGAAATACACATGTCTTGCTTCAGATCAGCTCAGCAGAATGTAGTTCAGAATCAGAACACCACATGTTGAAAGGACATTTGAAAATGATGAGATTGAGATGTGAACATCGATTCCACTTTCATGTCTGTGTGTTAAGTACAGACCTCAGAGACAGGAAGTGATTAGCCTAGCTTAGCATAAGACTAGAAAAAGGGAACTGGAAGGGCGAATGACCTGGCCTATCTCACAAAGTACGACAATATTTGATTCCAACCTTTGAGTTGGATCAATAATGGTTTGCTCTTTGGTTCAAGCTACACTTCCTACCAAGTCTTTTAGGTAGTAGTTCTGTACCCCGATCACAGACAAACCAAACTGAAAACATCACCTCTGGCAGAGCACCTCTAATCTGAAAAATATCTCGAACCCAAGCCGTAAACCGACTGATTTGTTTACCCATGCTCCGTTTTAACAGACTACATAGTAGATGGGAATCGAGGTTTATGGATGTTGTTATCACATTTTGTTTGACTTTAAAGCTAATCTTTAGGCTAATATAGACCATATCCATCCCTGCTTTAGCACTGTATTTAAAACACCGACATTGGGGTCAATCATCTCACATCACCGATAAAAATAAAGTGAATAAAGGTGTTTCCCATAATTCCTACTACAATTATTCCTAAAATCAATAAAATCCGCTTCTCTTACAGTCGTTTTCAAAGGCAGAGGTGAAAATCTTACTATTCCTGGGCTGACTGACCGAAATCCCATCCCAACCACCTCGGGGGTGTCCATCAGAGACGACAGATTTGTTACTTGAAAACAAAACGACAGAATGAGCAATCAACGGGACACCCCAAAAGCTTTATGAAAAGCTAACGCTGCTAATGCTAATGCAGTCAACTCCCCAAGCTCTTAAAGCCATTTAAAAAGAGAAAAGGACCCGAAGCTGGAGCAGCAGTGGAGGTGTGATCCAGTGTTACTGAAGATAAAAAGGCACAACAAAAAGGTCCTGAGGTTCAGCAGCGGAACCAACAAGCTCGTCTCAAATGAAAACTCAACAGATTTCTCTTAAGAAAATTACTTAAAAGTGTACATCTAACCAAAAGGTAGAAATGTCCTTCCCAGTGCGACCTTGAAGAGGACGCACATGTTTTGGAAGAACCTCTGTGATATATCAACTGGGCAGGGGTCTGTGCTGAGTCTGTTGAGAAAGAGCTCTGAAAGGCCTTGGGTTCACACATCTGCTACCACGATGCTCAGTGCCTCTTGTGCTACCATGTCAGTGCTACTGAAGAAGAACAAGTGATGAATATGGACTTTAGGAGGATATGGAGACAGTTGCGAGGAGATACGGTAGCTTGGATCAACTTAATTTCTTGGGTTACGATCTTCTCTTTTTATCTCATCTACTTAAAAGGATCAGAGCCTATTTTAATAAGACTGTCTTCCTCCCGTGCAGCACGCACGCTGAAGAGCCTCTGTTATCATCCCGTCTGTCCAGAGGCTGCCTCCAGGTCGGACCATTGGTAACAGCCCTAGACGTGGTACAAACTGCTTCGAGTACTTCAGTTGAAGCACAATGAGGCTCAAAGTTTCAGAACGTTTTTAAAAAAAAGTGCTTGTGGGATCATCGAACAGCGTAGGGAGATTTAGTTCCCCAACTCGCACCAACCCTTCACTGCCAGGAAGGACAGATGGAATTATTACAGTAAATCTTTCAGCGTTCATATGGCTGGTGAGTTTTGCATTAAAACAGACTGTAATATTTACCTTTAAATCTAGACACTAGGCTGTAAATAGATTAGATATTTAGATCCTCTCCTGGGCCAAATAAGAAACAGAAACACATTTCTGTCTGAACACTAAGTGCTGTATTTATCTTATCTTTAAAACGCACCTGGAAAAAACAACATTCTCTGCTTGCATCAGAAATGAATAGCAGCACGAAACAAGAGAACACATATCGCTGCCTGTACATGGGACGGTCGCTGCAGGGACCCTGAAGCATAAAAAACATGTATGAACGGAACAGAGGAAGTAAGACGTGTGTGTGTCCTGCCTGTCACAGACACACACACACCCTGTTCTCACACATTCACATTTCAGCAGCTACAGAGCCTTCCCAATATCCCTTTTTGATACTGTGGCTGAAATATTTCCCTCCCTGAAAGCGAGTGAACATGGAAGATTCAAGTCCAGAGAAAAGCTGGAAATCAAAAGGAGGAGGAAGATGAGTGCTTCCCCTGATGAGCAGAGATGTTTGGCACTTTATTGTACGGAGTCCAGGCGTGTTGCACGGGCTCTGGCTGGGTGGATGGAAGCGGGGTGGTCACATTGAGAGGGTTCAGACGATGGCGTTGGTGCCCCGGAGGCCCACCCCCCGGGCAAACTGCTCCAGCAGGCCGGTGATGGCTGTGGAGGGGCTGGGGGCCGAGGACTTGAGGCCCACGGTGGAGCTGTAGGCTGCCAGGAAGACCTCCCGCACCGCCTCCAGACGGGCCTGACGCTCCGAGGGGATGGGACACCTGGGAGAAATAAAGGGGAGAGAGGTGAGACAGGCAGGAAAGGGTTAGGGAGAGAAACTCTGCAGCAGTAGCTCAGGCTGTAGTGACTTGGATTGGGATCCTTAAGGTCATAGGTTCAAGGCCGTGAACAGACCAAGGCACTGCCGTGAGAAAACAATGTCCGAACTTGGGACGAATAAAGTATATATCTAGACTGCCCACTGCTACCAATACTTGTATGGGTAACCTGCAGAGACTACATTTCACTGTGTGCACATGTGTGACAGTTTCCATTCGAAATCCCCAAAAAGTTCTAAAAGTACTATATTCAATAATAACAAACAAGAGGAAGTCCACAAAGAATTCCGAAGAGAAGAAGAATTCCTGGGGAGGGATCCTCCTCTGTCAATCTCCCCATCACCCCCTCTTAATTGTGGGGTTAGGATTCTCTACTTGTTAGTGCGTGTGTAGGGACCGTGTTGTCGGCTGTTCTCACTGTAAAGCCCCCAGAGACACGTGTAATCTAAGATATTTGGCTATATGAATATTGATTCAACAGAATGATGCAGGCGCAAGCAGGATGGATTAAACCCATCATTTACTTATCATGAATCATCACACAGCTCACTTTTCATTATTATCATCATTATGATCATCATTGTCATCATTATCATCTTCATCATCATCAGGCCTGCAGGATTTAGAGAAATTCACAAGATTGGGGGTAATGATCTCATCATCATTAAAAGTATACATTTAAAATGATATAGGGTGGACTTGACCAAATAAAGATATTTCATAAAGTCTGTGGAATGGATGTCCAACAAAGATTGTTTATCAGTCTGCCGGCACTCTACTTGTTATAATTTTTCATTTCAGTTGTTTCAGTCAACAGTATTCGATCACTGATTATATTCTTCTTTGCATAGAGCGAACCGCTTCAACAAGTGTATTTCAGTTTATTCACGGCATTCATTTTGTTATTCTACAGTATTGTTGTTTTATAGTTATTTGTTAATGTATACAACCCAATTTGTGTTCTTTGAAATTGAAAAGGATATTGTGTTGTGTTTGTTACTTTCATTGCAGTTGTGTACGTCTTAAGTGTAATTTGGCTTGGCTTCCTATTTTGTATTGACATGCTTTTATTTTTGAAGGAGAGTTAGCGCTGTTGACAGGAAGTTGTTGTTGCTATGGAAACAATGTGACGGAGATTAACGGAGAAAAGTAATATCTACATATAAAGACGGAGAAAGTAAACCATAAAGTTTATGGTTAAGTGTTAGCACCCCCCGAAGAGGCACGAGCTCTTACGTTGATATTGGAGATTTCAATAAATTTGCCAAAAAAAACGAATAACGAAATTGAAACCTGAATAGTACTCCAACGAACGAATATTCGGGTACAGCCCTACTGTACACAGGGTCAGACTGAGGAGGAAACCAATGTGCACCTACATGCAACCTGATGGCTTATTTTCCAGTTATCTAAACAAAAGAAACACACCATAACTTGCTACTAAAAATGACAAGTGCTTCCTTTCAATATAAATGGATGGCTTAACATCCGATAAACCAGGCATGGGCAAACTAAGGCCCGCGGGCCATATACGGCCCGTCGGGCTTTTTAATCCGGCCCGCCGAATATCGGTACTAAAATTGTCCAAATTAGAGTAAAGACCGCATTCATTTAGCCTTTTTCCTGCAATACCCGGCATTTCAGTTGATCCCACTAGATGGCGCACTCTAGACACAATTGACCTTTGCTGGAGTCTATTCCCTGGCCCCACTCAGCAACCCTGCAAGATCAAATACTTCACACTTACGTTGGAGGAGGTCGAGATTAACCTGAGCAATAACAGTTCATGGAGAGTACGGCGAATACAAGCAGTAGCGCTGAGCAAAGTGACTAGAACGCGACCACACACTTATAAAAACACTTAGCCTATATAAAGTCAGGCAACACTAACCAGGCTTAGTGTGATTCTGTTTATTTTACCTTACTTTAATGACCATCCGTTCACTGTTATTGACCATTGTGAAGAGGCAGACGTTTTCCTGTTGTTTTGTATTATTGAAGCTATCGGATGGAATCAATACATGGGCTACATGTGACCATCACAAGTAAAATCATAACGAAAACTACGCCGGTAAAATATGCGGGTAGAAAACGGCTTATGCCACAATATGATAGCAACAAGTAGTCAAGATAGTCTGATTAGCTTCGGTTGCTATGCTAACATCACCTGTAGAATGCCAGAGAAACTTTCATGACAGCGTTGTGATGCCAAACAGCATCAATTCAGACTTACACACATTCACATATGGGGAATTGGGGATATGTATCAGCTGCTTCTGTGACAGTCAGACAGTGAATACTTTAGAGCGGCCGCTGCCGTGAGTTAACGGGAGAATAAACTCCGGTAGACGAGCAGCGCTGCAGCAGGCGGTAATGCCGCTGAACCACATTAATAAACAATGCACCACGGCACTCTGGAGAAAGGTATTAGGTTGGAGAAGTAGTCATTTAATTTAATGTGGCTTCGTATAATTAAAAACTACCCGACGCAGTCCTCTACTGATGTTGTTGTGAGCGGTGTTGCGGAGAAAATCAGCGACGTAAAACGCTGTGTGGGACATAAGAAGGCACGTAAACGGTTACGTCATGACGCAAACGATGACGCAATGACGCAATAATTCACCTTTGAACCTAATTCAGCTCTGAACCTGCATCTGTAACAATGAGTGGACCAAAGAAAAGAAAAGTCAACATTGAGTGCAAAGTGTATAATGAGGAGTGGACAGCTAAATATCTTTTCACCGATCTGCTACTGGCCTGGTCTGTCAAATTTTAAAACTCATAGTGGCCCCCGAGCAAAAAAGTTTGCCCACCCCTGCGTTAAACTGACCTACCTTTTCTAACAGCATTGTAAAAGAAAGCCTAGCTGGACAGGTGTGTGTTACTTACATTCTTCCACTGGGTCCTTCATCCTGAAAACTGAAGGGCAGGGGGGAGTCGTAGGGAGCAGCCACAGCAGACGAGGTGGAGGAGGCTGAGGTCAGAGGGGGGGGGAAGTGAGCGTGGTCATGGATGCTGCCACAACCAGAAACGATCTGCCAACTGCCGTACTCCGTGGAGAGGGAGGAGCCGGACCGAGGGTAGTCTGCGGCCAACCTGAGAGACAGCGAGGTCAAAGAATTAAAGACAGGAGGACACAGACTTGCATTTTGAAGGCAACTTCCGGGCACAGGGAGGTTTGATATTTATGGAGACAGGTGGAGGAGTGATTGCACACAGGAAAGGCAGATATTTTTATACCAGGGAAAGAGAGGAGGTAAAAGCCATTGTTTTCTGTCAGGTTTTTGTCAAAACTGAACATCATTGGATTTGATCCCTGCGCATGATTTGCTTCCTGGTGCCTCAGCAGCAGTTTCATTTGGAGGGGTTTTTTTGCTCAGTTGTTTTTTGTTAGAGGACCAAGTGTTGTTACCTTGACAAAAACACACGCTTTGGTTGAGCACTTGGACACGGGTGAATAACTCCCCAAAACTCCACAAACTAGTCCCAACCACACAGGTTATAATATCTCTGGTTCGGCTACAGCCTGCCTCCACCTGTGTGTGAACGCTTGCTGAACTGCAGCAAGGTAGAACACTGTGCCTCTGGTGATCAACCAACATTGCTGAACACACACACTTTAAAGGGCTGAGTTGTATAGACTCACTGACCTTCTTCCAGGGACAGCCAGTGGGCTGCTGCCAGTGCGTGTGACGGCGTGTTCTGATTGGTTGGAGGAGGAGGAGCTGGAAGACCTGGCCTCACTGAGAGGATGGGAGAGATGCTCGTCAGGAGGGGTGGGTTTATTCCAAACCACCATCTGAGGGGAGGAGGTGGGGCCTTTTCTCCTGGGGAGGGAAACAATACATTAGCATGACAGTGGAGCAGCAGCTAGTGATGACATTTCAAATGATAAAACTCAAATGAAGAAATCATAAAAAAGTGCTTTAAATAGATCAAAGTTAATTTTGGCTGTTCTGAAAGGAAATATCTGTTAAATTGTTCAAACTTGTTTTTCACTCAAATGCGACCACTACATCTAGGGAAACAATAATGAACCTGGCAGATTTAGCTAAGATGTCATTCAACACACTATGTTGGAAAGTGCACATTCCTGGAGTAGCAGAGAGTTTGTTAAAGACTGTGAGTCCTTCAGTATGGACATTGGAACTTGGCCAGTGATTGGCACTGTGATAACTTCCCCCAGTTGGAAGTTGCTGTGCCGTTTTCCCTTTAAAACTCACGGATCTGTTGCTCAAACTGGACTTTGATTGCATTTCATCGCCTCACTGGCAGTTGAATAACCACAGTGCCTTAACACGGGCTTACATTTAAGAGCAGGCTGACGACCTTCCTCTCAGATAAAGCTTATAGTTAGGGCTGGCTCAGGCTTGCCTTGGACCAGTTCCTAGTTAAGCTGCTTTAGGCTTAGACTGTCGGGGACTAACAGATCTCTTCTCCTACTGCTCTTACTCTTTATATGTATGCACTTATGTCCTTTTAATGCACTTTAATAACTCAGCGACAGCTGGACCATCATCCCTTGGCTTTTTGTGTCTCTCATTTGGCTGCACTTTTGATATCCTCCTGGATCCAACGAAACAAAAAATACATTTTGTGAGCCTATACTGACCAGCTGGAGGCCTGGGGCTGGCTGGAGAACAGGTCCATGGGGTCGGGGTTGAGGCTGGAGGCTCCGCCCCCCTCCTCAGTGATGAGGGAGAAGTCACTGCTTAGACTGGTCACACTGCCGCGGTCCCTCGGCTCTGAAGTAAACGCACAGCAGGGCGTCAGTTCATTCATAAATCACCACGTGCACATTTTAATCAGAACAAGAGCTGAAGGGAAAGCAGAACATTCAGGTTCTGTCACAGACGTTAGAAACCCCTTTCGTAAATCCAAAAGACTTTGTAAGCATAGTTATAACTTCAGTCTTAGAGCAGACGTAGTACAGAAGATTACTGTACGGACATTCCCGAATCAGAAGCCCTGGATAAACGGCGAGGTGCGCGGCAAGCTAAAAGCATGCACTATCGCGCACAGAGGTGGAGATTTGGGGGAGTACAAGAAGTCCAGGTATGAACTCCGGAGAGCTATCAGCAGTTCAAAGAGACAGTACAGAGAAAAAGTGGAGTCTGACTTCAAAGGTTGTAACACCCGGAACATGTGGGCGGGACTAAGAACAATGACAGATTACAAAGGAGCAGCGGGTGGTGCTGCGGGACTGTCTGCATGGGCATCTCTCCCAGATGAGCTGAACAGTTTTTTTGCACGATTCGAGAGCAGCCAGGCTGGGGGCGCAGAGAAGGATCAGGAGCCACAGTTTCGCTGCTGCAAGGCTCCACTAGCACCCCCAATGGGTCCATTTGGGTATGGGCACGTCACTATACTCAGGAAGAAAACAATGGAAAAAGAGAAATCTCCAACGAGGTGTTCTGGGCAGCATAGACAGGTATTTTCTGTGTTAGAGTTTTACTCGCTACAGGGTGTACTTTGAGGGTTTGTGACTCTGCAGACCGTTTACATGCAGAGAAACCTTCATAACACACAGGGGGACGGGTAATAACCGGAAAAGCCGGACATGGGACCTTTAAATAAATAAGGACTTTGGAGAGACCGTCAATTCTATACTTTATCTAGAAAAAAAAACATGAACCAAGTTAAGATGACTTGACTACCCACGATGCAACACTTCTAGATATTTCATAGGGTCTATAGTTGATTCTGTATATATAAATCAATGCTTTTTTTAACAGGAACTACTGTAGTGGAGTCTAGTTTGTCTTTCTAAATAAGGTCAGAAATGCTGAATGAAATGCAGAACAGAGAGGAACCAGTTCCACCAGAAGTGGTTTACAACAGAAATCTAAAGCCACTTCTTGTTGTGACATAAAGCTGGATACTGATGCAAATACAAGACTCCTTTGCAGGTTAAAAGTCTTAGGAAATAAAGGTTTGTGAAGCAAGACGTTTTGGAATTAAGCCTGTGGTTTTTAAATAGACGAAGGCTGTGTTATCCCTAGAGACTCATTGCTTTGTCTCCGGCCGACACGCTCTGCTCGCAGCCCTCTGTTATTCCTCATTGCATCAGACAGGAGGAAGGTGGCGGGAGCTCCTAATGCTGCCTCAAATTTCTCAACAAAACATTATGAGATGCTATAATTCGGATTGGAGATAAAACATAATGACGAATTTAATAGTTTTCCTCCCGTTTGTAACTTATAAGGACAAATGTATGGAGCTGGAAAGGAAAGCTCTCCGTTATACTGCTACCTGAGCACCTAGTTGACCAAACAAAGGAAGACACACTACTCCATTTAAAAAAAATTAAAATACAATATCATTTGTTGAATGGCGGCTGAGAGGAATGGCAGAGACACATTGACTTACTTAACTGGCCGAGATCTTCCACAGTGAAATCACTGTCTTTGAAGTGAGAGTTCTTCCTTCTGTCAGAAAAAAGGATCAAATAATTTTAGAGATCAGAAGTAGAGATATAACACTAGAGTGGAATCCAACAGATGATGTGTGTGTACAGAAACTGGATCTTCACTGAGTTTCACAAAAGATAACTATAGCTTCATTGGAATGAACCTCACACACATGAAGAGTAATGAACCCACCTCTGTTTCTTAACAGTTGAGAACTTCTCGGAGACAATGTGCTTCAAAAAATTGAAGCAAAAGAAGAAAATCTGAGGGAGAAAAAACATGTTGGATCAGAAGGGAAACAGAAGTGAATCCCTTAAGATAGAAGTTCCCACAATTAGCAAAAGCGTGATACTTGTACCTATACCAACAAGATTACTAGTTTCAGTCATTGTTCTACGGAGATGACTCTTGGTTAAGATGTTGACATTTCTTCCACTGATAGATTTCTCCCTCAGTGATTATGGGCTATTGATATAAAATGACTATTAAAAAAGAAACCCTGTCTTTTCTCTTACAATAATTGCACATAAATATAATGCTATTGTTTGTTACGTTAATTGTTGTTGAATAACCTCTGGTGTTCCTGTACATTTAGTCTGACTAATACTAGACTCTTTAGACCAACATTAGGGGATAGTACTGAAGAATATGATATATAGATTTTTTTATTTGACATAAACACATCACTATATGGTTGTGTTATGGATCTCCTATATTTGTTTTTTTTTGCAGAATTGCAAACACACATTTTACAACAGGACATCTAACGTGTAAAATAAATCAGCTAGGGCTCTGTGGTGGGCGAACTGTGAACGGTGTCATGTGTTAGACTTCTGTAGTGAAATATCTTGTTACTTATAGACTGACATGTATGCCAGGCCATGAGATAAGTCAGCCAATCATTGGTCTGTTGAGCTCTGCAGAAAATGTTGTTGACTGAATTATTTTAATGAGAAAATTTGCATCTAAAATGTATTTAGAATGTTTTCAGTATTTAAAAAAACAAAAACAAATGCTAATTTAAATCAAACACATAGCTATAAATAGTAAAACCACAGAAACAATAACAGTAGTTCACAGTCATTCCTTCTTTTCTTCTGAAGCGGTTTGTGCAGGTCATATACAATGGAAACTATTGTATCAGCCACAATAATTGTGAAATGTGACTCTTAGTGAAAATACAAAGGAAAAACAGCTCTGCTATGAGAGCATGTTTAGCATCTACTGCCTCCAGCCTTTCTTTCAAGAGGCAACCCTTATTCTGGCTGCCCTCTGAAGAGATGACAAAACTTCATCCTTAAAGCTGTAACTTCCTGTAGAGTTA
Organism: Notothenia coriiceps; assembly: GCF_000735185.1. NCBI lineage: Eukaryota > Metazoa > Chordata > Actinopteri > Perciformes > Nototheniidae > Notothenia > Notothenia coriiceps. The sequence continues at coordinate 8,853 of NW_011342344.1, read as the reverse complement.
GCTCATGGCTTAACTGGGTTTCCTTTAACCGCCAATTACAGTGTTTGACAAGAAAAAATGAACTCTATATGAACACTGTTCCGAGACACTTATTCGGAATTTCAAACCAAGGGATCACATTGTTTTTGCCTATCCATTTCATTTGTGCTATCATATGCTAATGTCATAATATCTCTATCATAACTTCCTGTCTTCAAAAACTGACTGATGACAAATGTTTGTTAACATGCAAAGAATACTTTTGAAAGTTGTGGTACTAATATTTCTGTCAGTATTCTTTCTGTAAATATAAGCTTTATAAACATTATTCGGATAAACGTACCTCCTCCCCTTTGGAGAGTCGATCTGGCAGCATATGACTGAAAATAGAGAGAGGAAAATGTTCTGTGTTATATTCCAGCTGCATCTTATCCAGGTGAAAAACACCACCCCATGTTGTGAAGATGCATGCATAACGTTTAAACATGAATGAATCTTTGAAATGAAACCTGTAATAGTAGAGGGTTAGGGTTGGGTAGGGTATAGTAAGGAATAGTTCCAGTAAGTTTGACTCCTCTGTGGTACAGAGTGACGTGCCCTTGTTAAATGCAACACTTTTTCTAATATAATTTTTCAGAGTATTGGTAGAATATTGTGGCGGCAAAGCAGGTCTCAGAAGTTGGTATCTTTAAACGTCAGCATGTAAATCAAAACTCTCTGAAAGAAATTTTAAAAAATGCATTGAGAACTAACCCCTTGTTTCAGCCACTCAAGGCATTGGTCAAGGAGATCACTGGGTGTGCTTAAGGGACTGAAAGAAACAAGATGTATTTGTTCCTCTTGATCATAAGACTACTTGGTACGCGCTTCCTCTTCCTTGTGTTCTGTCTCCTCTCCTCTTTTCTCCTTTTGGCGAGGCACTGCCCTCATTTAAAGGAACTGAGTGGAAGGAAGCCATCTCTCTTTGCTGTCCTGACTACCACAACTCAGTTGGTTTTTATTGAAGTGACTTTTCCCTATATTTTGGACTTGTTTACAAATCTTGTTTTTTTTCTTCGTGACACTGCTAATCAAATGAATTGTTCAGAAAGTGCCCACGCAGAATCTGTTAGACTCTCTTGAGAGTGTTTTTGATAGTGATTACAGATATTCGGTGCCACAGAACGTATTTATGGCCAACAAAAGTATTGGACTACACCTGGCTTTCAAATATGATTAAGTTGTGACTGATGAGGAGAAGAGCGCTCACTTCAACTCTCTTACACACCTTCTGCTGTACCAATGTCTCCAGGGGCCAGCCTCGGATGCATCACTGCATTGTCGAGATGGCTTTCTACAAGACTGCCTCAGATGAGCTCTAATTGGTCATATCACACCATCAATTGTGAAAGGAGAAGCCCAAGAGAGGGTGTGTGTGTGTGTGTGTGTGTGTGTGTGTGTGTGTGTGTGTGTGTGTGTGTGTGTGTGTGTGTGTGTGTGTGTGTGTGTGTGTGTGTGTGTGTGTGTGTGTGTGAAGATAAAAGATGTGGTAACAGCTAAGCCAGAGTCGTCTTAATGTCTCATGTTGTCCCCCCCTCCCTCTCTCACTGCTCCATTAACCTCTTTTCAATGATGCGTTACAGAAAATAAACGGACGTCACAGATAGTTGCAAATGCACCTCTAAAGTATTTATAGCGGCTAATGTGCCGACTTATGGCTCACCGTGAACTCATGAAATGATGATAGTGTTATTGTAAATGATTATTTTACCCGAAGAGGAACCAGTCGTAAGCGATGGTCAGATACAGGATCTCTGCCGGCTGCAGGCTGGCGTGCACCGCGCCGTCCTGTGGAAATAACATGACGAGAGCCAAAGTCTCAAACATCTTAAAATCAAACCCCAGGAGCCAATCATGCACATGCAGCTCCGACAAGCAATATGCAGTTATTATTCTGTGTGAAAAGGACGTATGTGGTCTGCGGTTTCATCAGAAGATCCAAGTACGGACCCGTCTCCAGAAAGGCATTGAATATTTATGACATAAGGGTTCTATTTTTAATAAAGATGAATACAGAGGAGGCTAATTAAAGCGCATGTTTGAAATGGTAAACTAGTTGTATGTGAAGAAGGAGTGAATGAGGAGGGGGGGATTCTGTCACTGACTGTTGGAGCTGCTGGGTGACACCGGGGGGAAGGAAGAGATGAAAAGACAGAAGGAGGACTTACTGCCCACAGGGAGAGCCTGAGCAGGGACACAAACAGAGGGGTCCGGTCCCAGCCTGATATGCAGTGCACCAGGAGGCCGCTCTCATCTGAAACACACAGCGGCATCATCATCATGACGCTTTACAATCGACACTCAAGTGGAGTGGACATGGACATTATAGGAGTGCAATTGTTACGTTTTAGTTCTTATTAGTGTTGCTTCTTTCCTCACTCTTTATGCAGTTCATGGTTGGTTTTCATAACGTTCATTATGTTTGCATGTTACTATCCTCATTTAATAAAGATACTTTAAAAACAGACTTACTGTTACATTTTCATGCGTTATAGTATTATATATGTATAATTTGCACTGATTTATCTGTTCATTTATTCATCATTCCTAGGTTGGGGGAAGAGTGTGGGAGAGAAGGGAACACAAGGTCTTTAGCCGTTACAGACCATTTACATGCACAAAAACCTATAGAACACACCACAGGAGGGAAAACCCCAAAAAGCAGAAGGGCCTCTTTTAAAATACTTTTGATGCCACAGTGAACAATGAACAATTCCACAAGCTGTTTTCCCGCTATGCAGATCTGCGTGGCGTTAGAGGAAGGCGCATTTGATTAATTATTTTCAGAAAATACATGTTATCAATTATTTTTGAGATTTTATATTACAATATTACTAAAGAAAGTTTCATAAAATCCTCCTTCCTAAGTCCAAAGCCTTTTTAAGACTTATTGAAAGACTGATGTTAGACATCAGACCGTCATTAGTGCGAAAGCTGTGCAACAGCATTCCACTACAGTTCTTCTGTTTCTTTAATCATCTTATTATTATTATTATTATTATTATTTCCACCAATATTTTGCAGTTGAATAACTTCAGCCTACTTTCAGCTACAGAAACCATTCAAATATCAAAAATATTCAGCCTTTTCAGCACATGATGGGAAACTTTCAACTTTTTCAAAATATGTTATACTTTTTGAAATATTCAGCTTTTTAAAGTCTTTTAACATGTAACTCAATGGGAGGAACTTTCAAAATCCTCTTATACTTTCAGCTACAGAAACCATTCAAATATTAGAATGTTCAGCTCCTTCAAGACATGTGTGCTATGACTTTTCTTGTTTATGACATTTACATTTTTTGAAATATTTAACTTAGTTTGGAGCTTGGTAAAGAGTCCTTCTTCAGATTTTAACATTAGTGTTCATTGTGCAGCTCGTTAAGTCTAGAGTGCTTTGATTTCAAAACAGAGTGGAGGAGAGCTTGAAAAAAACGTTTTAAACCTGCCATAACTCCCAAACCCTACACTCCTTGGACATAATTTTTCTTGAAAAATGTAGGAAAACCTCTCCTACGTTGAAAAATTAAACAAAATGCCTCTTGAGGGCATGAAGTGACAAAAAAACGTTCAACATGTCTCCATTAAGGCCCATTGTAAATTCAGTGTGATCTTTCCTCACAGCACCAGCTGCACACCTTTAGTAAATCTGCCAAAGATGCCACATTATTGACCCGAAAGTACAAAAAAAACACACTTCAGAAGCTCAGGGTCCTTGACATGCTTCACGCGTTGACATTTTACTGAAAGTAGCTAACGTTTTTAAACTATAGTTAGAAATGTAAGAGGTTTATTTCTCATTCAGAACAATGAAAAGGCTCTCCTTTCACAGCACATCTCCATGGAAATCTTTGATCTCTGGGCTCACGTCAGAGTCATGCATCGGGTAGGGTACCCGATTCGCGGGTGGTATTTTCTCAAAAGTTTTTTTCCGGGTTCGGTTCTGGGTAAAACAAAGATGATGCGGGTCGGGTCGCGGGTGTTGCATAATAAATATATTAAAATAATAATGATTTAGTTTAATGTTTAAATCCTCAGACCTCTCCCCCTCGGGACCGCGCATAATCATAACCTCTGCAGCGCATCAATCTGCTGCTGAGCACGCCACATTTGAAATGGCTGAGGTGAAGCTCTCTAGCGGAGAATAGGCTACAGCATTTTCAATAACACTTCCTCAAGAGCGAAATCCAACGTCTGGGAGGCTTTTGGTATCATCCTAGATGGAGAAAAGAACCAACATCCCACGCTTTTTGAGACAAATATGCAACTGCGTGTGTTAATAATTGCACGTTTTTACTGCTCGTATATATACGGGGTCGGGTTGCGGATCTTGTGCCGACGGGTCGGGGAAGTAACTGGCAATATGTGCGGGGGGCGGGTTAGGTATTGCACGTCGCGGGAGCGGGTCTTGAAAATCAGGGTCTCCTCCCT
>NW_011342344.1:0-4231 GCF_000735185.1 Notothenia coriiceps | reverse complement strand
CTCTCTCTCTCTCTCTCTCTCTCTCTCTCTCTCTCTCTCTCTCTCTCTCTCTCTCTCTCTCTCTCTCTGAGACTTCATACTGACTTCAACACGTTCCACATATTTTATACATTATTGGTGACGTATGGTTTTAGTTCAAAAGTTTGCAGTTAAAATATTCTGATGCTTTTCAAAGCGTTTTTACTTTCTCTTCTTAATACAAATTCATTCACTACGATTTACATTTAATATTTAACTCCTATTAACTTATTCAGCTATTTCAGGACATTGAGGCTATACATTTAGTTGTTTATACCTTTCATTTTAAATATTAAGCTTCTTCACTATTTTTCCTACTCTTCCAGTTTAACATTTCACTTTCAAGTTTTCAACAAAGTCATTGCAATGCATTTGAGCTGTAACAATTGTGATTCAAATCATTTCACTTTTCTGCATTTCTCCGCTAAGTTCAGCAACACACTTACTTGGTCTCTGTAGCTAAAAGCAGCTACCATTCAGCTAATAACATATTCAGCTTTTTCAGCTAAATTCAGCATCAAATGTACACAGTTTACTGCATGCGCATGCATTTTCAGCAGGAAATGCATTTTCTAGTTTATTCTAGAATGCGTCCATCTTCTTAAGGTATTAGCTCTCGGCCAAAGCAATCCCCAAACATTTTAAAGAGCTGCATTAAAGGAAACATAACCATACACTTCCAATGATGTGGCTGCAACTAATGATTATTTTTCTCGACTGATGGACTAAACATTTTGTTGTTAAAAAACCCATTACAGTTAAGCAGAACCCTAGGCTACATTTTCAAATTGACTCTTATTTCAGAGCAACATACCAGAAACTACTGACATTTAGTTTATTATCATTGAATGACTTAAATAAGGTTGTTAAAGGAAGGATTTTAAGGCCTTACTTTAGTTTCTGCTCTCTTAAAATGTGGCCTTTATTATTCATTGTCTTAACTAATAATCTATAGAAGAAAACAATAATGAAATCATGCATTAGTTCAAATGTTCTAATTTTTATCCCATGACAGTTACAATCCTAAAGCTAATGCTACATCAGAAACAGCACCCACCGTCACTGTTGATGATGTGGAGCAGCATCTTCAGGTAGTTCTGGGTCTGCTCCACCAGGTCCCACGACTGAGAGAAGCACAAGCAAACAAAAGAAAATACATGTGATCAAAAGAAGATAAACTCTTAATGGAAAAATCTTGTAAATGAATTATATAACAAAAGTGAATATCTTTGACATAAGAAGAAAAATTGCTGTTATATTCTGTCAGCTTGTTTTACCCCTAATTAAAACTAGAGCTGTCAAATCATCCTGTTAACTTTGATAATTTATTCAAATTAAAAGCATGTTTAAATATTATGTTATGCTTTGTGAATGGATCATTATACTGACGTTGCCTAGTGTTGAATAACACCGCCAGCATGATTTAGATTCATTCATCACAAAGCAGGCAATTCATTAGATTCCCTTTTAATTGCTTGACAGCCTTTATCCTAACACAAGTCCAACGGTTATTTGTGGTTGTCTATCGTTGTATACACTTCCCCAAAGTTCAGCCTTACATATGATATTTTTTGGGGTGCTGACTTCAAGTTGTGTGGGTTTGAACAATGTGTGTTTGAGTCAGTGAGGTTTAGAGCTCTGCACTGGGACTTTTTACTGGATGTGAAGCATGACTAAAGCACTTTACAGGATGGACAACAGATGGCACTCACACACCACAAATATAAGAGTAAAGAAGTGAGTCACAGCTGGTAGAGTGGATGCAACAGAGTGAACACATTAGAAGAAGAGTAACCTGGTATCGAGTCCAGTCGATGTTCAAGTTCTGAGTAAAGCCCAGTGGGATTGTCAAAGGAGCGTCCACATAGTCCTGAGAGTGGAGACACAGAGTCATCAGGTGAATAAATCAGAGCCGAGCTGCAGTACAGTCAGAGAACACACTCTCTACTCTCTGTACCTGATTCCAGTTGAACACCAGACCCTCCGCTGTGTAGTCTCTGTCTTTGTAGTCCTTAAAAAACTCACACCCTAAAAAAGAAACACATTCAGCACACTTGGTCAGGAGTTAAACTGAGGCTACAGAATGTGGCCCTGTTCTTTAAAATCCAAATGATCAACAGTCTACTCTGTAACTTTGATGTATAGCTGATGCCGACTACTATTTTCTCTGATGCAAGAAGACTTTTTGCACAAAAAACTTTTCAAATGAATCCTGTTCCATGTCTTTGAAAATGGTGTTGAGTCAGATATGATTGGTTTCCTAAAGAAGGCATTCGACAGTCATTTTAACAATGGCTTTGGATTCTTTAAAATCATATGATCATGAGGCAATGTTGACAGTTTGCGTCATTTCTTCTCCTTTCTGATATGAGTGGAAATGTGCTGGATTTGTATTACAGTTTACTTTTTTTATTATAGAGGCCTTCTAGTAGTCTTATTACTTGGCACACAGCTACTGTAAGTTCTTTGTCTCTGCATTAAACTAATATCTGCTGATAAACAGTATTTGACAGGACAATGTACTGTTCAGTCTCTGGTGAAGTGAGTGAGCGAAGTGACTGGTAGTTTACCTGGGTAAGGCACAGAGAGCAGGGTGAAGTCTGCATAGCGTTGGGCCTTGTCCGCCTTCTCAGAGGACGTCACACTGCAGGGGAGAAACAAGGTGAGCATCCATGGGCACTGCAGTATATGAAGAGACAACACTTCCATATAATACCTTTGTTAGGCCAAAATGGCTTATCATTCGGTCTGCATGATTTGGAAGAATTAACCAATTGCGTTTATTTTGACCAATATTATGATAACGAGGATATAGGAGGGCATGACCATTTTTGCATCAATATTCTCATTCATCATTGAAAAATACATGAAATGATCATGGTGTGATTTTTTTAATGAGGATCTGTGCAAAACAAATCTGTGTTGTTAAGTACGTCTGGATATCTATGCAGCTCCTCAATACTTCATTTAAAAAAGGTATTTAAATACATATTTAGCCTTTAACAAGTATTGTGCCTACTGCGATTTAAACATTGGACTAGTCTATTTTGCAATATAATTTTGATGAGTTGTACACTCGTACTACTAAGCTACAGCAGAATCTATGCGTATGTTAACCCATATGCACTGAGCTAAGGTTCCAGCCTTAATGTTAGTGTTTTCTTGAAATAGTCATTTAGTGGGAATGCTGTTAACAGCATTCCAACTAACTGTTCTTCTACGGACTAAATTTTTATTATTATTCCGCCGGGTTATTTTGGCCCTCTTCTCCTCCCGCATTGAACATCGCAGAAACTCCGTTCAAACATCAAAACGTTCAGCTTGGTCGGGAATCGCTTGCTATTACTTTTCTCATTCATAACTTTCATAATTCCAGAGATACATCCCATAATACATCACATTTTTAACATTGAAGTCAATGGAGGAAATCTTCAACTTCAACAAATCTTCATGCGACTTCAACTGCTAACTGTTCATTCATACTTTCACTCAGAAACCTCATTCCAACTTTAAAATGTTACACATCTTTCTGACATTATTTGTGTAAAACAACTTTTAAATCTGATTCTTACTTTTAGAGATATTAAACATTGTTCAGACCTTGTTTTAGAAGTTTTCTTCACATTTTAACATTAACTAGATTGCGTGATGTCAAAGCTAGAGTGGAGGACAGCTTGAAATTCGCATTCATATATTTTTTTTAAAAACTGCCATAATTCCCAAACCCTACATTCCTGAGACATAATTTATCATGACAAATGTAGGAAAACATCTCGTAGCTTGAAAAATGACAAATAATTAAGCAAAAATAATGAAACAAAATGCTTTTTGAGGGCATGAAGTGACAAAAACGTTCAACATTCCTCCATTAAGCCCCATTGTAATTTCAGGCAGATATTTCCTCACGGAAGCAGCCGCACACCTTTAGTTAAACTGCCAAAAAGGCCACATTATTTACCCGAAACTACACAAAAATTACATTTCAGATACTCAACTTCCTTGACATGCTTCACGTTTTGAAATTTCACAGATATCTGTTACGGTTCTTCCACAAAACGTTCACATGTAAGAGGTTTATCTCTCATTCAGAACAATGAAGCCTTTGATGTCTAGGGAGCTCGTTAGCTCAACTATAAACATCTGTGCAATGGAACACGATGATGTCATCACTCCAACTGACATGCTCAGAGCAGCAGACTTCAGATAGCAGTGT
>NW_011342343.1:2500-4411 GCF_000735185.1 Notothenia coriiceps | reverse complement strand
CCCCCCCCCCCCCCCTGTCGACGCTCGCAAAAAAGGGCCTCATCATATAACTTTGCGTGGGGCCTCATGTTGGCCAGGGACGGCCCTGCCTGTGTCTTGAATTGTGGTCGCAAAGCCACTGGTGAGAGCAAGAGGTAGTTAGCCTAGCTTAGCATAAAGACTGGTAGCATAGGGGACCAGCTAGCTTAGATAGATGGATGGTTTTATTCGGTAGTTTGACAACAAACAATGTTCATATAAAAATCGTTTGAATCAACATTTTGTCTAAAACTTGCGTGATAAGTATTCTTTGCGCATTTATTGATTGTTTTCACAGTGGTTTAACTTTACTTCAGTTAGCCTAGCTTAGCATAAAGACTGGTAGCATAGGGACCAGCTAGCTTGGATAGATGGATGGTTTTATTCGGTAGTTTGACATCAACCAATATTTATTTGAGAATTAGTTGAATCTGCATTTGTTGTTTACAATTTACGTGATAAATATTTGTTTGTGTGTAAGCTGTTATTGGTTGATGTTGATTATTCTCATAGTGGTTTGTTTTCACTTCAGTTAGCCTAGTTTAGCATAATTACTGGAAGTATGAGGGACCAGCTATATGGATAGATGGACGCTTTTATTTGGTAGTTTGACATCAAACATCTAAGAATCATTTGAATCCGCATTTTGTCTGCACCTTGTGTTTTTTGCGTGTTAGTTGTTATTGGTAAATATTGATTATTCTCAGTGTCTTTATCTTAACCTGAGTGAGATAATCCAACTCCAAAATGTATTAATCTCAGTACATGAACGTAAACGCTTTTAAATGTTTTAAACGAGCTCTGAAGGAGACGTTTATCAGCACTATTAGGGTGTATTCAGTGTTATTAGTTGCATTAGTAGACGCATTAGTCTGCAGTTTATCAGATTAACTACAATAGAGGCAACAGGATCAGACCTTTACAGTTCAGACACAATGTCTGGATCCATGTTTATTTACTCGTTTATTTTCCTCCAGACAACAACATGTACAAGTGAGCGAATCAGCAGTTTTGTGAGCAGATGCTGGTTGATGAAAGATGACTTTTGATATTTTCGCGTTACCAACTAGAAACTGTTGCTGTGTCTAAGGCGTGTGATGGGCGGCTGTTTGTATTAACAACACTTTTGTGTAATTACTGTTTTTGTATGTTCTACCATTCGACTGCTGCTCACCTGTATGACAGGTTGGGTCACATTTTCCTGAGTGTGTGTGGTACAATTGATAATTAATAAATAAGAAGAAGATTAAAAAAACTCATACGATTTCATGATACAATATCACAATTTAATCACTTCTTCAGTATTTAAATCCAATCCAATACATTTTGGGGTAACCTTTTTAACTTTATTCAACAAAGAATTACAATTTCTAATCAACAATGAGTTACCCTTTTTCTTATTTTATTAGAAACACTTAACCAAAATACATTTCTTATAAACCAATTTCACAAAAAATTTGAGTACAGATAAATATAAAAATTACAAGAAAAAGGAATACATTCTTCTTCTTTACTTGTGCAGCCTGCATTTTATATTAACACAGTTACATTCATCATAGGTGAATAGCATGGCAGAGTTATTTTTATCTCTATATGATTTTGACTTTGTTTTTTATGTTAAAATCATGAACCGGAAAACTCAACTTTTTTATTTGACTCTTCCTGTCTTTTGTAGTAACAATTATGCAAGTATATAGCATAGTAGTATTTTATTGTCTCTATTAAATATACATTTTCTTGACTTTTGTATTACCTTGCCTCTATTTTATATCCACAAAATAGCTGTATATGTATGGCTATAAATGAATACATTATTCTCTAAATATTTTTGCTTAATTTCTCAAAAATGTTTTACTTTTTAGGTCCTTACTTTTTAATTGTACTATTGACAAT
>NW_011342342.1:0-2973 GCF_000735185.1 Notothenia coriiceps | reverse complement strand
GTAGAACATTAGTACACAGGACCAACAGACCCTCAGCTGGAGTGCATACAGCAGCTCATACGTATACACATGAATGGGCTATATACCAATATACCAGGACCGCCTTTTTCCACCTCAAAAACATTGCCCGTCTCCGCCCATCACTCTCCTCCTCTGCTGCTGAAACCCTGATTCATGCATTCATCACTTCACGACTCGACTACTGCAATAGCATCCTCTATGGCATACCATCCAACCTCCTCAATAAACTCCAACATATCCAGAACTCTGCCTGCCCGCCTCCCTCACCCACACCCGCTCCCGAGACCACATCACTCCCATCCTCCAGAACCTCCACTGGCTCCCCGTCCGTCAAAGAATCCACTTCAAAGTCCTCCTCATAACTTACAAAGCCCTCAACAACCAGGCCCTTCCCCCTACCTCACAGACCTGCTGCACCACCACACCCCTTCCCGCTGCCTCCGCTCATCAGAAGCCAACCTCCTATCCATCCCCACCCGCACCAATCACCGGACCTGGGGGGACAGAGCCTTCTCCGTCGCTGCCCCCTCCCTCTGGAACTCACTCCCACAACCCATCAGAGACTGCACCGACCTCACCACTTTCAAAAAACTCACAAAAACTCACCTCTTCAATCTGGCTTTTAATGTGTGATTGTTTTTGTATTATTTGACTTTTACTTTAACTATATATGTATTTGTTGTTCCTTTCTTTTCTCTTCACTATATCTGTAAAGCGTCTTTGAGCACCTGTAAAAGCGCTAACAAATTAAATCTATTATTATTATTATTATTATTATTATTATTATTAATTAATAACCAGTTACATAGGCTAAGTTTAAAAGTTAAAAAGGGAACTCAAGTTCATTGTAATTGCAATTTTCTTGATATTATTTTGCAGTAAGGAACCAAAGAGTGGCTGCATCACGAATGCTATATATTAAAGAAATATTCAAACATGTGAGCTGGCTTTTTGTCAACTTGAAACCGGCTGAATAAACTCTCCATATCAGGAATTGGTGGTAGATAATATAAAGAGAAAACAGTGAAAAGCAGTCTGTGGGTTTCTAGATGTTGAAATCATTAAGCCTGTGTTCTGTCGGTGCAGTCAGACCTGTCATTGCACACTTTGCAGGAGCTTACATCATTACAGCAGGCATGCAACAACACAGCGACAGACGCAGAGCAGGCTAATAGAGTCAGACCGACTGAACACAACAGACTCCAGTCTCCTGTGGAGGAACAGATCACAAAAACACGCACTACAATAATGACTCCAATAGTGTATGAATGTTATAAAAACACATGCTTTTGCTTCAAACTGATAGCCTACTCTCTGACTTGGTGGTGTTGCATTTGTCGGTGTCATTAGCCGGATGATTTCTCCCCAGATACTGTGAGTGGTATGAAGGAGGCAAGGAGTGAGTGAGAGGCCTGGCTATGTCTCATTCTGCAGATGCTATGGAGGCTTCACATTCCCCCCCATGCAGGGCTGTAGTATTTTTGTAGGCCGACCCAGTAGTAAGCATCTCCCTGGTTCCCTCGACAACATGCTAAGTAGTTAGCAATAGCTTTGGACAGCTTTGCTCTCCCTAAAAAAGGACATTAGCCACTTTAAACAGACTGGAAATGATTCAGTTAAAACACACACAAGACCCTCATAGAGGTGTGCAGAGATGATGTCTGTTTTTATGCTGAACCGGAAGTTAGCATCGCAAGGGCTATCTCTACAAAAACCCAAGGGGATATTACCATTAGCTTCTGGAATACTGCAGAAAATTATCCCTGTAGCAAACCAACATTTATCATACTTTGCTAAAACATACATGCCAACCTTTCCAAATCCAAAAGAGGTAGGTTTGCGCACGACAAATGTGCTCGCCCAAATGAGGTAACCAGAAGAAATGGAACCCAGTAATCACATGTATAAACCATGTATTTAACATATTGCATCATTTTGTGCATTTTTCAGAAAAAGTGGTAGTTTGGTAAACAGTGACATCAACGACATGTCTGGTCTGTAAAATGCCCGAAAAGTAAAAGAATGGGAGATAAATATCCCAAAGTCTCCACATTTTATTATATTTGTAATGTGTTTCTGGTCCTCTTTCAGTTGAGACAGAGTAGATGAAGGATGTGTCAGGATGTAGAACTCTTGTGTGAACATTGGATAAAGCCAGGTTCATATTCTTGTTTCATGTTGTTGACATATTAGAGTCAAAGGTTTGCACAGAGCGAAATATCTTTGTGTTGCGCCATAAATCAGAAAATACTGCATTAATAAAGTCATTTCCTGCATTTGTCTACTGATAAAGTGTGATATAAATAATGTACAGGCTTTCAGATTGCTAAACATATTAACGACATGTTTGGTGTTGAAAATGTCAGAAAAAGTGAAAGAATGGGAGATAAATATCCCCAAATCTCAAAATTGCATTATATTTTGTGTGTGTTTGTGGTCCTCTTTCAGTTGAGACACTGTAGGATGCTTCCGGGAAAGACCAAACACTGGATGTCTTTCAGTCGCCAACATGTGTTTTCGAGACACTGATATTAACGGGGAAATCCTGCAGGACTCAAATGCCTCGTCGGGGGTAACGCTGCCTTTCCCGCAGCGTTACCCCCGGTCTGCACGTTGTTTCTCTTTCAGAAACACAGAGGACTGTTTGTATGATGCGATCACAGACACGCTGCAAACGGTGTCCACCAAAAGTCGAGTCCAGTGTCTATGGAGTGTCATTTTTATTTGTTATAGTTTGGGAAGATTGAAAATCGGTAGGGAAAGCCAGCTAAGTCGGTAGGCGGTAGAAACATGTCAAAAGCGGTAGACTACCGCCCAAATCGGTAGGGTTGGCAGGTATGCCATGGTAGCACACGAGGGTGAGGAAGATGAAAACTGAGCAAGAATCAACAACTCGACCCTCTGCTCACTGCTTTCCTGTAAAATACAGGTCCAGCACACACATATGCTCCA
>NW_011342341.1:0-5892 GCF_000735185.1 Notothenia coriiceps | reverse complement strand
AGGCCCAAAATATATTTCTGATATCCTGCTAAATTATGAACCATCCAGATCTCTCAGGTCTTCAGGTCAGCTCTCTGTACCCAGAACCAGAACTCTCAGGTCTTCAGGTCTGCTCTCTGTCCCCAGAACCAGAACTCTCAGGTCTTCAGGTCAGCTCTCTGTCCCCAGAACCAGAACTCTCAGGTCTTCTGGTCTGCTCTCTGTCCCCAGAACCAGATCTCTCAGGTCTTCAGGTCAGCTCTGTGTCCCCAGAACCAGATCTCTCAGGTCTTCAGGTCAGCTCTGTGTCCCCAGAACCAGATCTCTCAGGTCTTCAGGTCTGCTCTCTGTCCCCAGAACCAGATCTCTCAGGTCTTCAGGTCTGCTCTCTGTCCCCAGAACCAGAACTCTCAGGTCTTCTGGTCAGCTTTCTGTCCCCAGAACCAGAACTCTCAGGTCTTCAGGTCAGCTCTCTGTCCCCAGAACCAGAACTAAACCTGGAGAAGTTCAGTTATGATGCTCCAAACATCTGGAACAAACTCCCAGAAACCTGCAGGTCCGCTGAAACTCGGACTACTTTTAAATCCAGGCTGAAGACTTTTCTTTTTGTCGCTGCTTTTAATTGAACTATTCACATCTTAAACTGCACTGTAACTTTTATTCATGTATTTTGTCTTTTAATGTTTATTTTGTAATCTTTGCTTTTTAATGACTGTTTTTAAATGCCATTTTCTTAATGTCTTTCATTTTTGTAAAGCACTTTGAATTGCCTTGTGTTGAAAGGTGCTGTATAAATGAACTTGCCTTGCCTATAGGGCTGCATTCTCTCATATCACCAGCAGGGGGCGACTATAATTCACTGATAGTAGAATGAGTTGTAAAGTGATGTGTACATTTGGCTCCACCTGCTGCTCTACTAGCCCCTCCCCCTCCTCCTCCTCCTCCCTGTGTGAGGAGCAGTGGAGGAGTGTCGGACCTGAGAGGAGAAGCAGCTCACAGTGAGTTTTCATTTACAAACTTTACAAACTTTAAAATCAATGCAAACTTTTAAATAAAAGTTTAACTTCAAACTTGTATTTAAATCCTGACAGTGGTGTAGTTCTGATCAGTGTTAGAGAGTAACTAAGTACTCAGATACTGCAGTGTAGTGAAGTACCTTTACCATTTCCTGCTACTTCATACTTTTACTCTACATTCACAGGGAAATACTTTTATCCAATACATGTTGTGACTCACAGGGGGATACATAAATACAGTTCCATCTTATCCTATCTTAAGGTACAAAGAACACTAAACATAATACAAAAAGAATGTATATAAAGTATTATAATAAGTTATAATAGAACTGTATTGATCCCTTGGTTAAACAGCAGTTTATAGTTAGAAAAAATACTCTTTTTTTACTTGACGCAACATATTAATGCATTTATTTGTAATTATTATATTAATTATCTTTCATTTATACTATTTATTATTCATATGTATTTGCATATGCATTCGTTTGACTTGACAGAGTATTTCTGTATCACTAACTATATCTGAATACTAATTTTACCTGGGATTCTGCAGTAGGAAGTACTTTATAAAGTTTGAAGGTGACTTTCCGATGTCTTATTTTTAGGTGTGAAATCACAACTCATCAGCTTTTTTTCTTGCATCTTCAACGTCTTTGCAAACTCATTAAAACGTCTCCACCTCACCTCAGTGATTCATTGTGAACCACTTGGAGTTAAATGTAATCGACACACTCTGGTTTGGAAACCAGCTTCACCAAATAATGACGAGGCAGCGGAGTCATCCTCCATCCCACAGACACTCGGCCAAATCACTGAAATACTTTTGGAGGCCGACAGAGCGACTGTAAAAAGGAAAGCATCAAAGTTTCCTTCTGTAAAATAATGCTGACAGTGAAAAACTGAAGTACTTTAATCAAAATAAACTCTGATATATTTACTATTTTCAATCTTAGGGAATATTTGCATTTTTGTACCACTTACATTTTAGAGAAGTGTTTTCCTTTACTTTAAACGTAGAGAATATTTGCGTTTTTTCTTTACCACCTTATTCTTGTCGAATATTTAAGTTTTTCTCTTGTAAATTCGCACTTTAAATCTCAGAGAATATAGATAGAATGGGAGGGATGAAACCCTCTTCAATGGTCACATATGCTGAGCACACAGCATACACAGCGCCCGGGGAGCAATGGGAGTGAGGGAGGAAGGGGGGGGATGTCCTGTGCCTTGCTCAAGGGCACCACTGCAGGGCCCAGGCGGTGAACTGGGAGCTCTCCAAGTAGCAGTATATACTCCATATTTAGGTCTGTTCGGGGACTTGAACCGGCGACCCTACGGCTCACAGTCCAAGCCCCTACTGACTGAGGCCACTGCCGGACCATATCCACCTGTTATGCAGTCCCATAACAGAAAAACAAAGAGCATTTCTTAGAGTCTGAGGTTGTTTTGTTTTTATTTGACCGTTAAGAGATAAAAACTACCACCCAGATTGTGTGTCTTTCCTTCTGTAGACATTCCTCTGCTGATTAGAGGTCTGTGTCTTCCTGATCGTCTGAGGTTGATTTCCGTCTTTTCTGATTTTCTTTCCCTTTCCGTGTCGCTGTTATTTCTGTCCTAAGATGTTCAAGCCCAAACCAAAATATCACTTTCAGCAAGAGAGTAGCCGCAGCCAATCAGAAAACAGATTCTAAAAGTAGGAACATTTCCTCATAGACTTCTCTACAATCCGTGCAGGTTTAAAAAACAAGATGTTGTTATCTTTGTCTGTTTTTCCCAATCAGCTACTGATTATTTTTACCCAATTATTTAAACACAAATAAATGCAGCAAAAGTTCCCTAACTTGCAATGCAAACAAGAATTATAGATGCACTTTTAAACAAATTATTCACCCCTTAATTCAGATCCGCGCCAAAACATAATGGGCCTTCCGTGGTCTAACCATTCAGTTTTCTGTAAATTGGACCATTATTTTCCACTCTGGTTTGCAACCAATGGGATATCAAGGCGCTCCATCAGAAGACTCTTTAAACCAATGGGACGCAAATGTATTCAATTGGTTGAATGACAAAAAAACAACTCCCTACATAGCGACTTCACTCTTTACCCAGCAGCCAATTTGTAAAACAAACCTCAGAGATCGCCAAATTGTAACCCCTAGTCTGAAAAACCCTGAAGGTCCATCCATCACTTGTTCGAGCTGTGTCCAATCGCGGTTGTTTCTTTTTTCAAACCCTCATTAAAAGTCTCCCGCCCTTTCTATATGCAGTGATTTATTTGGCTTTTATCCAAACCTCAGTCTGCAGCTTCCATTTGACTATCTGCCTATCAACCTCTCTTTGTGCAGACCGGTGTGTTCTTTTCATTTATGTTTAAATGAACGTCCTTAAGGTCATAAAAGTGTGTTATCAGACTCTGGACTTTGAAGCTTTACCTCTGTTGAACTGTGGTTGTATTTTACAGGTTTTTGCTTCAGTCTGTGTGATATAAATTAAATCATGGGAGCCAACGACCTCAAGATGAACCCTGACCCCGCGGAGTTTCGCCCCCCCGCCCGACGCCGGAGTCTCTTCTACAGCGTCAAGGTTCGTCTACTTTACATCTACGTTTGATGACAAAAAAATGCACATATCGTTGGGTTTAAATGTTGAATATTGCTTTCAGTCCATTCGGAACATATTTTGAAAAGTAACATAAAGAAATCCTCCATGGAGTAGGAAAAACATAGAAGGTTTCATAGAAGACAAAACAATACCAATACAACTAATAAAACAGACATTTTTGGAAAACAAATAAATCAGGATGGGTGGTTTTTGGATCCATGTTTTTATGTAACCTGACTTTGAAAATACACACAATAACCTCAGAAATATGTGTATTATTCATATGCCATTTCATGATATCAGGCTGCCCAATAATTAAGACCCCGTGGACACAGATGCTTTTCTTGGAGACATATGAGTTAGTATCTTTGTCTACGTGTAAATTAAAAGCATTTTAATCTGCAGGAGTAGGTGTTCAAGGTTTTGTTGTTTTCGGCACCGATTTCCTTCTTGTCTGAGGCGAAACTTCCCTTCCTGAAGTTCATCCTGGTATTGTTCACATGTAAACATTTCCTCCCGACATGTCACGAAACTGATGAACTCTTTGTGTCGTAAATCACTCAAAACCTGGACTCATTTTAAATCAGGAGTTTGACATCCGCAGAGAGCCAAACCAACGGCCATGTTTCAGTGTTTTCCTTTATATTCTCCTTCTTCTTCTTCTTCTCTGCAGTTCTTCGTGTTTTGCCACAGTTTGCTGCAGTTGGCTCAGTTGTTGGTGTCGGGCTACATGAAGAGCTCCATCTCCACCATCGAGAGACGCTACGGCTTCAACAGCCAGAAGTCGGGACTCCTGGCTTCTTTCAATGAGGTCAGTGACGGACAAGCAGGGGCCCCAACACGACAGTGGGCCCCATTGGCCTTCAATGCAAACATGTCGCTATAAGATAAACCAAACAGGAAGAGACTAAAACAACCACAGAGACTTAAACCATGACAAAGACAGAGAGAAACCACAAAGAGACACAAAACAACAGAACATAGAATTCAAAACAACCCAAAACAGATTCAACACATCTGAAACAAGATGCATAACGACAAAGAGACTGAAGTGACCAGAAAGAGACGCAGATGGAAATTAGCTACTAGCTCAAATCTGGCATATATCACCTTCTTGAGATGAGTGTATTTTATGCTTGGTCCTTGTTCAATAAAGACATCATTTACAAAGTACAATGAAATAAACAATAAGCCACAACAATTACAACAAGATGCAAAAAGCTCATTTATGATTATTTAGGTTCGGCGAATAAACAAATACCAAGAGACTCAAACTGACTGCAAACTCATTTAAAACGACCACAAAGAGACACAAAATAACCACTAAATGTCTCTCTTTGTCTCATTACACCTGCATGGGAGTTCTGCAGTTTGTTTTTGTTTACAACACAGCTGCTGGTCTTTCCAGATAATCGTACTGAGTAATTATAAGGTTTTGTCAAGAAAAAATGACATTCCTGATCAACTGTCGGGCCAAAGGCAAGCACAGAGAGGTCTTAAAAACCTATTCAACACACTTTCATTTAGAAAACACATTTAAACCAACTCAGAACAGCAAGGAGGTTTCCACATGTGCTATCTGCTTTAAGGTTGGACACCGGGAAACGAAAACTCAGCATTTCCCAGGAATAGTTTGTCAAATGTTGTCGACTTTCTTGAGAAAATACCTGTACCTGTAATACCTGTACCTGTAATACCTGTACCTGTACCTGTAATACCTGTACCTGTAATACCTGTACCTGTAATACCTGTACCTGTAATACCTGTACCTGTAATACCTGTACCTAAATACCTGAGAACTTGGGATCATTTTCATGGTATGTGTTAAATTAGGTTAACAAGGAGATTCATGCTTTGTTTTGTGCAACGCTAATGTAGGGATTGTTTGATAGTAATTGTTATTCTGCTAAAAATGTGCCCAGATATCTAATAGAAGATTAACGAGAGATCTAAGAGATGTCCACATCGGATAGAGAAAGAGATTCATAGGGAGGTTACAAGGTTTTAAAAAAGTAGTTTTCCCCGTAATGTTCTTAAGAAAAGTCCCCGCATGGGATGATCCGAAACTTGGTCCCCAATGCAAACAAAAACCAGTGTGTGTGTGTGTGTGTGTGTGTGTGTGTGTGTGTGTGTGTGTGTGTGTGTGTGTGTGTGTGTGTGTGTGTGTGTGTGTGTGTGTGTGTGTGTGTGTGTGTGTGTGTGTGTGTGTGTGTGTGTGTGTGTGTGTGTGTGTGTGTGTGTGTGTGTGTGTGTGTGTGTGTGTGTGTGTGTGTGTGCAGGTGGGGAACACGATCCTCAT
>NW_011342340.1:3902-5045 GCF_000735185.1 Notothenia coriiceps | reverse complement strand
CCAGGCGGAACACGGGGGATTTGAATGGGACTTAATGTATCGATACCCGCGGCTGAAATATCGATACTTTCTCGGGAAACAAAATATCGATATATATCGCAGGATTGATTAAATTGTCTCAAGATTAAACAGGCAGATCTTTAAAGGATAACAAAGTCACTTTACAGCTGTCTGAAAACTCATTGTGATCTCATTTGCCTAGGTGTTTCTATTATTTCTGCTGTCTGCCTTGCACTTCAGTCTTCAAAGAAAACTTCAAACGGTAATACCCTTATTAAACCTTTTTTTGTATCTCGCCTCCTTTCTTTCTCAAGTTATGTGTACTGATTTATGAGCAGGTGGGATTTCTATACTTGCAAACAAATCCAAGTTGAGCCCAGGATATGTGATCCTTCAGTCCGCTTTAAGAGAGAAAAACCCATTAGGCTTTGTAAAGGAGTCCGACTCCTCTAAAGGATGCTACGCTCCACTGAGTCCTGCCTGGGTCCAGAGAAAACAAACCTAAACACACACATTAACCAGTGGTGAAGGAAGTATTCACACTCCGTTAAATACTATGTAGTCCTGGATTGAAAATGTTACTAGGGTAAAGGCATGTAAGATAAATATGAAAATGTATTAAAAGTAAAAGTACTTAATGCAGAAACATTTTCCTTTGGGAATGTTATGCTAGTAGATATTTGACAATTATATTGGTATCCTCTCCATTTAGTGAGATGTGGCATCAGAAACTAAGACTCCAATAACAATTTCACAATGAACCTCAACTAAATAAAACATGTTAACATTTTGAAATAGGAAAGTAGGATCATGAAATGTATTTTGCATTCAAATAAATATTTAAATGGTGATAAAAATGTGCTTTTATACTTGTAGTGCAGTAGAACATTTCATGACAAGAACATATAAATTAAAGTAAAAGTAACCCAAAGCTGTACTCAAGCACAGTACTTGATACAAATGTTCTGTTATATTCTTACTCTCGCATTAACATACACATAGAAAGCCTGTGTACTGAGAGACAGTGTGCACCCAGACCTGAGACGTGCAGACGGACATGCAGATATGCACACAACACACACACACACACACACACACACACACACACACACACACACACACACACACACACACACATTTGCA
>NW_011342340.1:0-3816 GCF_000735185.1 Notothenia coriiceps | reverse complement strand
CGTCGTCGTCGTCGTGTGTGTGTGGTGTGTGTGTGTGTGTGTGTGTGTGTGTGTGTGTGTGTGTGTGTGTGTGTGTGTGTGTGTGTGTGTGTGTGTGTGTGTGTGTGTGTGTGGGTGTGGGGCCACCTGCACCAACACAAGGCCAGGTGGAGGAGGCTCTGAGATCTGAGAGGGGAGTTCACTTTCCCCTCTTTCTATCACTGCCAAACCTCCACTTCCCCTTTCTAAAAGATGCTGCCTCTCCTGCTTCAACACAGCTGTCCTCTCTCTCTCTCTCTCTCTCTCCTTCTCTTTCCCTTTGGCGGTCCTTAAGCCTTCACAGGAGTGCTTCAAGTAAAGAAAGTGCTCAGAAAGGCTGCACTTTACTGTATTATTTAAGAGAATACCTTAATCCTGTCCATGGCATTACTTCAGACTTCGGAGTAAATGCTCTTTAATATAAACCATGTTGCAGGAGCGCTACCTAAAAGAAGAATTTAGCAGCCAACTCTAAGATGACTATGTAGCCTTTCAAAACAACAAACACTTAAGATACCACAATTGCTAACAATTGGCTGAAATGTGCAGGAAAATTAAACATAAAACCTCAAATCTACTGATGCAGAAAGCACTGGGCATACACATATACTTCAACTAGAACCAAGTTATTTGGGAACATGTTTTGCTTCTTATCTAATAAATAGTGATTTCAAAACCTATAAACTCAACTATTCGCAGTGTTGCTTTCAAAACTGCTTTGTAGGATATGTTAAACACCTTCAGTGCAGACACCCATGTTGTGTGGGTTTTCTATCCAGTTCTTTGAAGATCTTCAAATACCTCTATCTGCCCCTATGAGTTTAGATTCTAGTTCTGTTATCTGAATCTAACCCCCCGTCCTTCCCCCTGCAAACTCTCTCTCTCTCTCTCTCACAGATCTTACATTGTACTCTGGCTGGATCTCAGAGCTGGACGAGGTGCTGATGCTCTGAGCCGAGTCCTTGGAGTTTTGCTCCATCAGCTCCATATGGGGGGTATTAGGAACGCTGCCGGATACAACCGCAGCCACCCGGGGAACACTTCCAACACCTCCAGCCCTTCCAGACTGACAAAGGGAGACATAAAAGAGAGGTTTATTAGACTTAAAGGAATGAGAGCGAAAGATAGAGAAAGACATGAAAGCTACTTTTCTTTTCAGATATAATTTCCCTGAGCTTTTAAAGCCGTGGTAAGCAGTATTCTTTTGGGAGTCATTTGGCAAATATTCTATAATAAACCTTCAGCATGCTACTAGACTTCTTCAACTCCTCTCCTGGCACATTTTTCAGGCTTTTACAAAACTCTAATAATTGGTGGAAAAGCTGCTATTCCAGCATTGTAGTTGCCCTCACTAACTGTACTAAGCATAAAAAAGGAAGACCAACTAATTCAAGCGTGGCTCAAAAAGGTCAGTCAAGTACAAATACGCCTCATGCTAACTGAAGCATCGGCTAACGGTTGCTGCTAGCTCACGGCTAAAGTTAAAATGAGGCTAAACTATTAGCAACTTTTCAAACCAGAACCGGCTAAGCAGCGAGCTAAACTATTAGCAACATGTTCTTTACATATTTTTTAATGCTGATATTGAAGCTAGCTAATCACAGTGTGTCACTTTAAAGAGGTTTGAAAAGAACGAGTAGTACTTGTACAGGTTGCTGTTACTGCAAGAAGAAGAGCTGCATTAACAGGACTGTATTTAAAAAAAATTCTGTTGGTTAATTTGCCTCTTCCAAAAAAGTGCCACTTGAATAACAAAATGAAAGATTTGTATGGAATGTTTGCCCAATGACAGAGAAATAACAGCTTTAGTGTGTCAGAAGCACTTTACACCTGACGACAAGCTACAGCAAACACAGATCAAATATTGGCCACACACAGAAAGACACACACACACTCGTAATCTGCCCTTTTAAACACGGCAGCTTCTTCAAAGGTGATTTCAGTTCTTGCTTTCAACTCTGTGTTGTATCTGCATCTAACCAGGGCATCAGTATGGCATCAAATGGATTGACACAGAGAGAGTGGGTGTTTCTCAATCTCGAGTACGCTTGCTTGGTAGCGCATGTCTTCCGAGTCACTTGCTTCAGAAGCGAGGCAAGAATCCTTCCTGGCATTCGGAAAACGAAGAGTGGAACAGGCGAGCAAGTGTGCAGGTGTGCGTCATATGAGAGGCCCCGCCTTACATTTTCCGCCACAGATTTGGGGAAATTGGTCCGTGCGCAAAGCATTGTGGGGATTTTAAGACCGCGGAGTCTACACATGTGCAGCCTCGAAATTTCTCCAAACTTACGCCCGGCTCGGTAGGATTCCAAGTATGCTGGACATTGGAACAGTACTTCGGCGGCACTCGATGACGTAGTATGTTTGCACTAGTGGCTCTGGAGCAGCTTTACTCGAGATTGAGAAACACCCAGAATACTTACAAGTAAAAGGTTTGCCCTCCAGCTGTTATCAAGAGCGTTTTAAATGTGTAATCAAATACAGTCCAAAACCATATTAAAATATATCAGATTTCATATAAGAGGAGTTACTGGCAATTAACAATAAATAAAGGAAAACACACAGCCAAGTTTTTTTACTGTAATGTGTTTACAGTTTAAATGTGCAAGGGTTTAAAAGGAAGATTTATTGGTTTTTTCAGCCCTATTCAATAGATTTGGACACATTCCTCTTGTTTACACCACGATGTGGGGAAATAAAAAACAAAATTGAACTGTTGAAACCCTTTTTTTCCCACTGCTTTGCAAAAGCACCAGTAACTACAGCAAGCATGAAGGGTCAAAATAACATGTTTGTGTTTATCCTGGCTGATGAGCAGGAAGCCGATTATTTACACATTTGGAAGCACAAACAAGCAGGAAATGTAGCTTACTAAAAATGTGTTTTAAAATAAACATCACAGCCTTTGGAAATGGAAATATTTAATGTGGGGAGAACAGAAAACGGTTTGTGTGTGTGTGTTTACCAGTAACATGATGTGCTCCTGTTTGCGGCTCTGTCTGCGAGGTTTGTTGTGTGTGTGTGGCTTCAGACCGGCCTGGAAGATCGTCCTGGGTCGGGGCGTCTGCCTCAAACTCAACTGAGGCGCTCCTGCAGCTTTCTCCTGGAAACAAAGACACACAGTGGATTAATTCTCCAAGAAATCGCTTTTTTACACACTTCCTCTATGTAAGTTGTGTGTGTCTTACCTCGCTGTAGGAGTCCCAGGTAGTCTCTTCTTCCACTGACTTCTTCCTGCTTCTTTTCCTGCTTCCCTCCAAACACTGGTTACCATCTGACAAGAGAAAACAACAGAAGGTTCGACAGATGGCCCGAAAGAAACCCAATATTTTCAAGATATCGGGCTAGACAGTCACATACTGTATTCTTTGTTGTTTTGCTTCTGTAACACAGCATGTCCAAAGCAAAACGACACTATAACAATTAAGGGTTACATTCTAGCCTTAAAGATATCACAATCTATGTTGATGTCGCTTGTTGATGGTGAATGAAAATTCTTCAGTGCTTGCTATATAAAATGAGAAAGCAGATGCAAAAGAGGTTTAGCTTCTTGCATCCATTGTTGATTTGCCTCTTATCAAAATGCTATATAGATCTTTCTGTTGATTAATTTCTTGTTCATATCCTTCAAGCTGCTGTGTTTTGGACTGAATTTCTACCTCAGCTTTTTGTAGGTAGGTAGCCAAATGTGCTCTCCAACTCACTCTTCAAACCAATGATTTCACCCAACATTTCTCTCTGAAAATTGAAGAAAATAAGAACATTCATGACCATCTGATACAAACAATTAAAACAAAT
>NW_011342339.1:0-3136 GCF_000735185.1 Notothenia coriiceps | reverse complement strand
AAAGAAAGAAAGTGTGTGTGTGTGTGTGTGTGTGTGTGTGTGTGTGTGTGTGTGTGTGTGTATGTGTGTGTGTTAGACTGAACACATCCTATGAAGAAGAAGAGATAGTAGACAAAACAAGAGAGCGATAGAGGAAGAGAAGCAGAGATAAAAAGCGAGACAGAGGGTCGAGTGTGCATTGTAACAAGTACATTGGCTGCTGTATGCGTTGAATGTAAAGTGTGTGTGTGTGTGTGTGTGTGTGTGTGTGTACGGGAGGACAGGCGTCGGTGGTCACTGGTTGAATAGCCGCTGGCCCACAGAGCCATTAAACACTACAGAGCATCTTGATCAGCCTGAGTGTCGAGGGGAAGGAACATGCAACCTCGACCTCGAGCGCCATCACAGTCCGGACACGGAAACGGGCACGCACACGCACACGCACACACACACACACACACACACACACACACACACACACACACACACACACACACACACACACACACACACACACACACACACACACACACACACACACACACACACACACACACACACTCCTGCACCCACACACTCACTTTAAAAGCTTTCAAAGTGAACCTGAAGAAAGGCCGGTGAAGGTGAGAGCAGAGTGAGAGGCTTTGCGTCCTCGTGTTGGAACATCAGTGAAGGACAGGTTCAATAAGTGACCAGCGACAGAAGCACGTTATAAACCGTTTTTAACAAGTGGGAACAAAATAAAGTTAGTAAGGTTAGGTCAAAGATCATGGGTTGGGTTATTATATGTTATGTGAGTGAGAAATCCCCCCTGCTTCTGCACCTTGGCCAATTAAATCAATACGTTCTCTTCTGTTGTAGGACTTCGAATGTACTTTTATTTCATAGTTGCGTGCTCTGTTTTTGGATAGAAGTGTCTGCTAAGTGAAATGTGAAATGCTTCTTAGAGTCATTATAGAAAAAAGTATGGCTATTAGTGATCATACGATATTCACTGAAGTCCAAAGTACAGTACTAAAAAGGTCTTTAAAGATATGTATTACAAAAAAATGAGGCAGGCATTTCTGAGTCTCTTCTGTCGGCCCATCATTTAACATTGACTTTAAATATTGTAAATACTTACTTTACTGATATCATAAGTAAGTCCTCACAGGTCGTTTATGCACTTATAATACGTACATCTTTTGGATCATGGTCTATCTTTTCAGGGCTGTGTGGCAGCTGATACTTTACTTCAATGAAACATCTTATTTTTAAGTTGTTTTGTTGAGGGTGTAGGGACAAGCGGATGATCCTTCAACGGTTTCCCACTATCTTCACCCAGTTTCAATCTGGATCACGCTGCAGACACGAAAATAGATCTTTTGTATTTCTTTTCATTTTCCTGAAACTTGTTTCCATGTGTTTTTATTTTCTCCCTTCCTCCCCTGCACTTATCCTTGGAATTTATCATTGTATTTCTTTTACAACAAGATTTTTCTTGGACTCATCAAAAAGAGAAGAAAAGCCTTCAGTGTGTGTTGTTGCAGCTATCATAAAAGGGAGGAATTCTCAAGGTTTTCAAAAGAAGTTCACAAACTATTTTTGCAGAAAACTTTATCTAACGTGCAATAACGTCACTAGACTATAAACACAAAAGCCCTCCCCTCTGCCTATTGCTTCTAGGAGTCATTTTCTTTCAAAAAACATGAAACCGTCTCCCTAAAAAGTCTCATCTCTGTTCTCCTCAGATATTCTCTGAGCTGCATTGATCGCTCGCTGCTGGAAATCTCCCTGCTTCTCCTCCTGCTCTTATCTGTGCTCCCAGATCTCAATTGACTTGTTTAGCTGCAGACGTGCTCCTGTAATTGAGATGTTTTTGGAGGTGAGTCCTGCACATGAAAACTGAATTAAAAGTAGAAAAAGGACGAGACCTATTCTCTGGAAATAGCCTTCATGTCATGACAGTATTTGTAGCCGTGGACGTGCTCATTGTTCCGGACCCATTATTTCCTAATGATGAATCCTGCTAATGGTTAGTCTCTCCTGTGCTGCTCTGCTCTCACAATGGGCTTCTTGTTAATTGGCCCTTTGACAGTGATGCCCACCCACTGGTGGCCAACTGGGGTTTGATAAATGAGGCGCTCACTTTACTCGCACTCCCTCCATGTTTCCAGACCTGAGGAGGGTGTTTGTTTTCCAAAGCACTTTAAGAAAATACGCTTAGATGCACACGACCAATCATGAGAGCCACACGATGTTTGTTTGTGAACCTCCACCTCCACCTCCAAATGCTCTTAAGGCTTCATTCTTAGAAATGCCTTTGCAGTTTTCAATGTTGTGTTGAGATGTAGGTTTGATTGCAGAATGTATTCCAGTTATAAAAGTAAAACGCAAGTGCTTTGTTCAAGGCTTATCATTGTGCGCTTACATTCAGCATTCATACAAGGACAAGTCCAGCACAAAAGAGGCAACGATAACAGCTTCGCCGTCACCTCTTAGCCTTGGTGGACCAGAATGCATCACTGCCCTTATCTCTCAGAGTTCTTCCGCTTCTTACAGAGCAAAACGTTTCATACCAAGGGTTTATAATCATAATGGAGTAATGCATGCCACATTTATATCAGTTTTGGTTCATAAACATGCAGAATTGTATATACTTTTGTTGTCGTGCACCAATCATATCTAATAATATTAAGATCCAAACGCATTGACAGTTGTCCCTTATATTGGCAGCAATGTCAACTATATCTTATAAAACCGCACAATCCATGAAGCAGCTAAGGCTTTTAGACCCTCCAGAAAAACGCGGGCTAAATTCCTTGATTATGCGATTAAACATGCGGGGTTTTTATGTGATTTTATGCGGTGAAATTGCGGGAAGTTGCGAAATATGCGGAAAGTTGCAAAATATGCAAAATATGTGGGAAAAAAGAATAACAGTTTTTTTAAATATTGGGCTGTCTTATTTATTCTCTCTCACACACAACCTGCCACTAACGTTAAACCCCTTTACTATTTAATTAAACACATTCAATGTTTATTTATTGTAAAAGCAATTGGGCTATTTTAATCTCACAAAAATGCGGGGATTATGCGGCCTTTTGATAAATATGCGGCCTTTTAAAAATCTGCGCCATTTTGCTGATTATGCGGTAAATTCTGCGATCGCAGAATC
>NW_011342338.1:3069-28010 GCF_000735185.1 Notothenia coriiceps | reverse complement strand
CCGTATTCCGTATCTTTTGTAAATTACACGTGATCGGCTCCGATCCCCGATCACGTGATCGGATCGGGACATCTCTACTTCATATGATCATTATAGTTATACTAAACAATAAGAAGAATAAATGAAAAAACAGGTAATAGAAATAGCCTACTATATAGGCAGTAAAACAAGAATACAAGTTTAAAAGGGGAGTAGTATTTAGTAAAATATACCTATAAAAGAAAAAGAAAATCTGCTTACAGTTCTGTTTCATATGGGTGTTGAGAGATGTATCCATAGATCTCTTAATTTTGCTCTCAAAGTGCACCAGATTGATGCTTTTAACTTCAATATTAAAAATAATAATCTTCCCGGGGGAGCATGCCCCCAGACCCCCCTACACTCACAGAAATGAATCATGGTAGAGTTTATTTTTAAGCATTTAAATCTATTTGATTTTATGTATGTATTGAAATTAATTATAATCTGTATAATTCCTGTCAATTATAATCTGTATAATTCCTGTCAATTCTAAAATATATTGAATGTAATTACTTAGAGGTTAAACTATAGCAGGGGTTAGTTCCATCCCCCACTTAAATCATGTTCAAATGGATAGGATACTAAATACATTTGCACACATCTTGGGTGTTTCTCAATGTCGAGTCACTTGCTTCAGAAGCGAGACAAGAATACTTCCTGGCATTCGGAAAACGAAAAGTGGAACAGGCGAGCAAGTGTGCAGGTGTGCGTCATATGAGAGGCCCCGCCTTACATTTTCCGCCACAGATTTGGGGAAATTGGTCCGTGCGCAAAGCATTGTGGGGATTTTAAGACCGCGGAGTTTACACATGTGCAGCCTCGAAATGTCTCGCAACGAAGTACGCCGGGCTCGGTATGCTGGACATTTGAACAGTCCTTCGGTGGCACTCGATGACGTAGTATGCTTGAAATAGTGGCTCTGGAGCAGCTTTACTCGACATTGAGAAACACCCCTTGTGTCTATATCTTTCTGTTTTGGTGGTCATGCCACAACCGTGCACGTGCATGCTTGCGCAAGTCATAGTGAGTGTCTGCATTTTGGGGGGGGCAGCTAAAATCTTGCCTAGGGCAGCAAATTGGTCAGGGCCGACCCTGATGGCTCCTATAAAAAAAATACCCAGACCGTGAGCATCAGGGAACCCCAATGAACTGATATTTTTTTTTTTTCTTAGGTTTTGTGTGTAAAATGTGGAGATTTGTTTAAAGTTTACTTCTCTCTAGTCTGAAGAAAGATCTGAACATTTTTAACATGGGAGTCTATTGGGAGCTAGGTGGAGTTTTTGACAAGTTTTTGTCTCTTCATGCCCTCAAGAGGCATTTTGTTTAATATGTTTTCTTAATTTCTTTTAAATGTTCAACGTAGGAGAGGTTTTCCTACGTTTTTCATGAAAAATTATGTCCAAGGAGTGTAGGGTTGGGAATTATGGCAGGTTTAAAAACAATTGGGGCGAATTTCAAGCACTCCTCCACTCTGTTTTGTGATCAAAGCACTCTAAGCCTTAACGAGCTGCTCAATACACACTAATGTTAAAATCTGAAGAAGGCCTCTTTACCAAGCTCCAAACTAAGTTAAATATCTCAAAAAGTATAAAATATATGAAATATCTGAAGAACAAGTTTTATAGCTGAAGGGCTTGTGACCATTTTAAAGTTGGAAGTATGTGGAAGGAGTAGCATTTGGCGCAAGGTGTAGGTAAAAGAGGATTTGAAGGTTCCTCCCATTGAGTTCCATGTTTAAAAAAGACATTATCAGAGTTAATAATAATAATAATAATAATAATAATAATAATAAGAAGTAGATTAAAGATTTGAAGTAAATAGTAAATACAAAAAGAAAAATAGTAAAAAATATAAAATAGTGCAATGTACAAGTTATTGGAATATGATATATTAGATAAATAATTTCTAAGTAGCAGCCAGATTAATGTTATGGATGTTGGTAATAGTAGTAGTAGTAGTAGCAGACCCGGCGTCATGGGCGGGCCCCATGGGGCCGGGCCCGCCCATTTAGGATTTGGGCCCGCCCATCCAGGATTTGGGCCTGCAGTTTTAATCAGGGCTGAATACAACATTTTAATTGTTTTATTATTATATTTATTGTTGTTATTTGTAGGGCTTTGTCCTAATATTTATTTTTGTTTTAAACTATGTTGAAAGATTAGTTTAATATCATTTTTTAAATTTTGCTATGAAATTCTGAATGAAAGGCTGCACGCAAGACTGGTTTTTCGCTGGGTTGAGTCGTGTGGGTTTTTGAGTGAGATGCGGCACAGCGGCCTGTCAGTTTACTCTTGCTAGGTTAGTTTGGCTATTATCATTTATATTTATCTGCAACAATGGATATCAGGAAGTGGTTCATGAAAGGAATATGGTAACTCGGCGCCCCCCCCGGGAAATTTAAGTTTCGGGGTGGGCCCGCCCTGGTAAATCAAATGCCCGCCCAGAGACGTATGTCTGCCGCCGGGTGTAGTAGGGCCTTTTTCCGGACGAGGAGCTGTCCAGGGTTCTGACCACCTCTTGTCTTGTTTTGTTCTCCTCTGAGGATGTTCAGTTTGCATCGCCTGGTGCAAGCAGCATAACAGACAGACATATCATTCAGCAAAACAATTGTGAAATATGGTTTTGGTCCAATCATTTCTTTCAGTGATGCATTGTATACTCAGCAATCGATAGCTTCAGTAATTGCCATTGGATCTGGAATGCAGCATGTGTGTCAATGAATCTCATCCTACCACTGCATTATATTGACCCGGCTCTAGTTTTCTCCTCAACCTAACTCCACAGTGGTAATGGGGTTTGCTCTAATGAAAACACCAGCCATATCAAGTTTGTTCAGTGCTTTATGGAATTATTAAAGAAAGCTTTAAACATCTTTGTCAATATAGACCATATGAAGCAGGTGTTTAGGTAATGCAAGAGATTCTGGAGTGAAGCGATATGTACACGAGTGACAGCAAAAAAACAAAAAGGGTAACTAAGAGTGATGAGGTAGGAGAATGAACCCAACAGAGAATTAGACACAGCCTTATAAGCTATGTTTTCAAGCCAACACCAACAAATAGCTGAACAGAACAACCCTTCCTTTGCAGCTACAGCCTTAATGATATATCAGTCACTGTTTTTCACCATGAATACCTCATTGTTTCCTCCAGGTGAAAAATGAGAAAAGGTGACTAGGAGGCTAATACATGTTCTCTGATGCAGCCATGCAGTAGCTTTATTGCCCCTTAGTGCTATGGTTCACAGAGCGGGCTACATTTTATTTCTCTGGTGTACAGAGTACTTTCCTTGCTCTTGGATTGCCATTTGCGTCAGTTTATTTCTAAAAGTGCCAATGAAACTGCATCACGGACATGGAGAGCACATGATGTATGCCTTAATAACAATTTTCCTACAAGATATGAGAAGCACAGGTGTTACTGATAGCACTGTACTACAAACTACCAAAGAGTTTAATCAAATCCAAAAGAAAGCTTTTTTTATCTGCAAAGACATTGCAACAAGCACATACACCCAGTGGAATATCAATGTCTAATTTTATGAAAGTCATCTCAGTTGTAGTCACTTTTTATGATGCCAGATTGATTTGTTCCAAAGTGCTGCAGCCCTCATTGCCAGAAGTTTGCTGCTGTAATGAATTTGCTGAATCAAGGGATGGTGCTCAATGAGGCGTTTTGTTACCGTGCATGTCTTTAGCTGCACTACTGAAGCATTTTAGTTTTTACCTGCTCAAAAAAAATCAATGAACCAGTGTTTTTCTGTCTTCCAGGACTGAATGTGACTCCTCCAGAATGGTCAGGTATGTCAATGTCCACCTTCATCTGCTCAGGATTGTACATGTGCCCAAGTTTCATGATTATTCTTTCATAAAACACTATTCGATCCTGTGCCTTTGATGGGAAAGGCTTTGGTGACAACGTAGTGTTATATAAGTCTTGTGAGTGGATTGTGTAAAGCCAAATATCCAACATGGTCCTAGCCAGATTGAGTGGCTTTCCTCTGTGTGGAGGATTGAGGCAGGCCTGGAGTGCTGCATGTTACTGGTGTTGGTGAAGATTACCGTGTGTAGGAAATGATGAGATTTTATGTCAGGCGTGGTCGAAGGTCACATTCCACTTGCTTTTTCGCTGTGTGAACCTTAGTGGCTGGAGATTTGTAGGGCTGTCTCTGCTGAGGTAAGATGTTGGCTGATTTAAAACTGTATCCTGAATCCATCATTGCTGTAAACACAGTTGAGAAATATGGCGTGCATGTAGAGAGTAAATGTGTTGCTGTCAGTGGTAAATGCACTCCTTATCTGCAGCTTCTTTCTTTAGGGATGCCTCGCTGTGGGATCCCTACAGCCCCTTCCTCTGTATCTGTAGATGGGCATTAAAGACCCACAAAAGTCTAGTCAAGTTTAGCAGAGTGTAGCTGAGCCTGTCCCCTATTTTACTGAAAACATTTCCAGGCCACGGCTGTTCCTTTTCTTTGGTCTTCTACTGTCTGTGTTCCCCAGGCCACTTTTCTTCTGCTCTAAATGGCCTATTACAAATTGGAAGCAAATCCAGCGGGCCACAGCCTGTAAAAGAAAGTGTGCCAGTCTTTGTGTTCATATCATCGCAGTAACAGTGTTTGTGCATGCGAGAGTGAGAGATGTGCATGTTAAGTTTGGCTGCCACTCAGTGGCATCCCCACTGACAGGAGTGCTCCAAAGGAAAGAATGAATCCTTGAGATAATTTATTTTAAACTATATAAAATCTGTTGAAAAGCGAATCAGATTTTTTGTTTTAGGGGTGTAAACTTTGAGTAGTAAACATTTGAAATTGTAATGTTTAGCATCCTTGTGTTCCTGGCTAGAAATAGTTAAGCTACAAAACATTCCTCTGATGAAAATGCTTCTGGAAATAAGAGATATTTTTCTTCAATAATAATCCAATCATTCATCCGTAATATAGATGTTGACTTGTTGTTTAACAATGGGGAATTTTGATCTTTAAACAAATTTCTCATCCATCACAAGCATTTAGCGTTAATAAATCATTTCCAAGTGGCTAAAATTTTTTTTGAGGAAACTGATCCAAAGAAAAATAAATGTAAGTTTAAATAGTTTTTCACCTTGAAACCTGAAATATTTCTGTTGAGAATTTGTATGCGGCTGGCACTGTTCAATGTGCTGTATACTGATAATACTCTCCTTTATACTCCAGTCGAGTGTAATGAACATTTTCCATACCTAATCAGCTGTCATAAGGCACATTTATTGATTTGTTATCACAAAAGTTTTTTTTTCCATATCTTTCTAGTTGCTGATGGTAGGATCTAAAAGTACAGCAGTGAAAATAAAAATAAACGACGAGTCTAGAGACAAACAATCCCATCTCCCCAAACTGATGCCTTGATGTGGTTGGAAGGCTCCCAAACGGCAGCAGCCCTCTGCATATCGTTTGGTTGTGAATTTGGCCACAGCTTCCAGTCTCCTCTTCATTAATATAAATCTGGAGAGCCAAGACTGTTATCCTGCTGCTGTATAAGCCAGGTTCGATCTTGCACGTCTCTACCAACACATTTTCGATCATGCCGCTTGTTTGGCAGCTGCATACATGAGTTGGATCCAAAAGCCATGATATTTCTGAATTAAAGTGATCGCAGACTTTCGATCAGCTTTGAGCAATAGTTGTGATGGCAATGATCCTGCAAATTAGAAGAAAGCTTCAGGAGCAGCTCATCTCGCTGTGTGTCAGGAGGTCGGTGAGACTGCAGGAATGTTTTCGCCTCAAGTCAGCAATACTGGACCGAACATGTCAATTAAACTTGATGAACAATGTGTTTAATACAGGACTGGCAGTGATTATGAAACAGTTTATTGAATTATTTGTTATTGGATAATAACAAGGGGATACTAAATTCTTGGAAAAATGAATCCATCAATGAGCAGACCACATTTTTAGGCAGTAAATCAAAACGGCATTTAATAATTGGACAATAAAAGAGTGTAGATTAAAAGCCTTTACAAATTAATCAGTTCAATATTAAAATAAAATAAATCACTTAGATACAGGTGAGAATACAGCGGAATTAGTTTTTTAACGTTTCAGTGCAGACCAACAAAGTAGTTCTGTTACAAAACTCTTAAAGGTCCCATGTCATGGCCATTTCTACTGATCATAATTCCATTGTTGAGGTATACTAGAATAGATTTTCAATTTTCCAAACTCACATTGGTTTCTCATCCAGCATCTCTGTGTAGTATGTGTATTCACTCTCTGTCCTAAACGGCTTGTTTGAGCTCCTAATCCCCCTCCCTGTGAGCCCACTGTGCTCTGATTGGTTAGCTCGCCAACTCTGTTCTGATGAGCCAACCACCGTTACAGCAGAACATCAGTGATTATGTTTTACAATGGCGTTAGTTAGCAACCAGAAAATGACACCAGTATTGACAAACAGATGAGAATGCTGCGTGGGGTCTGGGTGCCGTGTTGGCGGGACGTTGCGCGGCTCGCTGCTGTGAGGAGCGGACAGTCTGAGCTCTATTACTGGTGTTGTTTCCTGGTTGCTGCGTGGGGTCTGCGAGACAGCGAAACCCAGCCCGAATCCAGCCCGAGCACACACACACACCCGCATCCTGGCTGTGAGTGTGTGTGTGCTCAGGCCGAGCCTTGCCGTCTCAGGCTAAGTTCAGGCTGAGAAATCTGCGGAGCTGCAGCTGAGAAAAGTGTGTGTGTGTGTGTGTGTGTGTGTGTGTGTGTGTGTGTGTGTGTGTGTGTGTGTGTGTGTGTGTGTGTGTGTGTGTGTGTGTGTGTGTGTGTGTGTGTGTGTGTGTGTGTGTGTGTGTGTGTGTGTGTGGAAAAAGAGAAATCTCCAACGAGGCGTTCTGGGGCAGCATATATAGACAGGTCTTTTCTGTGTTAGAGTTTTACTCGCTACAGGGTGTACTTTGAGGGTTTGTGACTCTGCAGACCGTTTACATGCTTAACAAGCTACATAACAAACAAGAGGATGGGTAATAACCGGAAAAGCATGACATGGGACCTTTAACATTTTAAAGAAAACGGGTTCATTGCCGTATAAGAATTTCTACATAATAGGCAGATTTGTTTTAATTTGTCCTCTATACATGAATCAATACAGATCATTCTCCAACACAGTGTTATGCAGTTAATTATGGAAGCAAAGAAAGGTCTCAATAATTTGAATTTAATAAGCTAAGGTGTTTAATGCCTGCCACTGAATTCCTAATGTTAAAGATTCAAGAGAATGTATTGCAATGTAGTTTGAAGCCACCTCTTGTACATTTGCACCATAGTTTCTCCACACTGATTGAGCTCCACTACACTCCTCCCTATAGACAAAGTGCAGTAAAAACTATCTGTATGCTGCTGCCTCTAATGCTTTCCCCATAGATATAGTATAAGTATCTCAGTGTAAATATTCAGGAACATCTCTTTAAAGTGAATCAGCAGCCAGTTTGAAATCACTGTGACCGTTTCTGAGAATCAGTCACAAGATTTCTCTTGGCTCTGCTTTCCCTTTTGTATCAGAGCTCAAAGCTGTTTGAAATCACTAGAACTGCCAACACTCTGCTGACAACACACAGCAGACTTACAGTCACTTACATCTCTTACCCCGTTAATATGCCACACCGCGACACAAGTCAGCCTGGCTGTTTAAAATGTTGTGTGTTACATGGCTTGGTAGATTTCATTACCATTAATAATGGAAGAGCCGGTGAACTTGGCACAGGCGCTATAAATAAATAAGACCTGCTCCTGACAGACTCATTTACACTGGTTTGATAGAAGTGTGTGTGGAGAGAGATTGGCCCTGACGGTGATGAGGGGATTATTCTAATACACACTCCCTGGCTAATGAGAGGGGAATAACAACATGGCGGTGTTTAATTGGTGCTGTTCTGTAATCAGAATGGACGGCTTGAATCAGATGTGATTAGTAACCTGGGTGAGATGAGCAGGCTGGCTCTCAGAGTGACCTGCTTTTATTGGATTGTTCTTCAGTGACTGTCTGATGATAAGATGTTCTCCGCTCGACACCCTGATGCACTTTCATGCTGCACTAATTCATAAACCCAGACTAGCACAGGTCCAAATCCTTCAGTGGAGGACTAGCCCGACACTTTAAAGCACCAATTGCAATTAGAGGCAAAGATGAAAGTGCTCTTCTAGCCTATTATTGAACATGTGCTTTTGTTATTTATACCTGTTTACTTGTGCCTGGGGAGCTGGCTTATTGTGATGGATTGGAGCTGTTTTAATTTGTAGTGTCTGAGAACAGAAGCTAATTGAAATTTAAAATTGTATTCGCTGGAACGATACATCCGTGACTGGGACTTCTCAGCGGTGCGCATTCTGTCTCTTCATGCCTCACTGGCGGCGACAGACGAGCGTTGAGACATTATGTTTCCGGGCTGTCCCTCTGTTGCATTCTCATCAACACGTTCTCAGAAACGCCTTGAGGGAATTACTTCTAATTTAGAACAAATGTTTTCTGGGCATCAAGTATGAACGGACTACAATTTGGTTATAAAAGATAAAGGTCACTGTGACGTCACAAACGATTTTGGCCATCATTTAAGAATGAATACACTCTTTATGATACATTTACACAAATGTTCAAAAGTGAACAGTTGGGGACAGCCATGGATGAAATGCATCTTCACTGGTTGGCCAAAGCATAGACTGTGAGGCGATAGTTCTTGTTCTATTGAGCGTGTTTGTTCAGAAACAAACAAATGCCCGAGTAGGTTTCCGGAGGGCTGCAGTAGAGTGAGTTACTGGAGGCATCTGGAGCAAAGCCTCGACGGGGTCTGCTGCTTTTATTTCCCTGTAATTCTCCACAGAGTGTTAGGGAAACAGAGAGGCGGCGATTATAAAGCCCCCTCTCCCCCCCACCCTCATTGTAGAGATGACAATGAGGAGAATAAAGCTTTGCTGGGCTGTTGTGCAGGTCAACACCACTCACAAAGTGTGTGCCTCAAAACAACACCAGTAAGCAAAGTGTTCCCAATCAATTTAAACAGTAATTCATCTTGCTGTGGAATTTAATGTCAAAGATTTGTGGGTTCATTTAAAAAGCCGAATAATTTGCCTAAGGAATTAACATTAATGGGAGCAAAGAGACTGCACTCTTCCAACTTCTTTTGCTTCTAACAGATGAGGCTTCCACTGAAATAGCGATGGAACTGCAGTTTTCTATCTGCAGGCATGTATTTTCTCTAAAACAGCACAATGTGTGGACTTAACTTTGCTTAATGTTGTCAGAAATCTAACTCAGAAAGAACAGTAGGTGTCAGGGCAGCTGAACTGATCTCAGTCTGCAGGGAGGAGAGGTGACCAGGCTGTGCTTTAAGGCCGGTCTATCTCTTTTCAGGTGCCGCACAAACCCATCGTCTTCTCTCCGTCGCCATCTCTTGTTGCCATGGAGAGCGATGCTCATCTTCGACATCAAGCCTGCTTGTGTTTGTGCATGTGTGAGTCCATTTTGACTGAGCAAGCTGGATTTCAGGCCTTTTAATCAGGCATTGTTCTAAAAAGCCTTTCCTCCGCAGCAATTAAACAAACCACAGCATGTGTGTTGAGGGTTTGAAGAAAGAAAGCCAATCAAATACATTGTTTTTTGAGTCTAGGAACATTCCTCCCGGGGTGTGAGCTGCCACTTTTATGAATTGTTGGTGTTTGTGCATCAGTCATTGCACTGACAGGTCTGAGTGTTTGGCTCTGCAGCACTGTCACAGGAACTATTAGAAGATAGAAAGAAAAGTCTGATTTATTTCACAGCTCTCCACCAGAGCAGAACATTAGCATTTCTTAAATTTAATAATTCATTTCACAGAAACAGCAGAAAATGGCAGCAACCATGACACAATTAGCTGTGATATTACTCCGGGTCTCAGTGTAGGATTTTCATTCATAACAATAGAACAAGCCGTGTTTAAGGATAGAGGATGCTTGTATATTTTGTTACAAATTGCATGTCAGGGAATTCATGTTGTATTTGGATGATATGCTTTCACTGGACTGGTCTTTGAGCAATTATTCCTTTTACACAATGTACATGTTTTTCTAAATCAAATTAGCTATGACTATCTGTTTACACTGAGCCAGATGTCAGCTTAATGTTTCTGATGAAGACGTCACACCCTGAGAGAGATGGGTATTCTGTTAGTCTTTGACTGTTTTATGCCTGAACGTGCCTGGTCTCTCCGAGACGAGCAACCAAGCTCAGTGAACAGATGAGAGAGAAACGCCTCCGTGGTAATGGCATCCAGTGGAAAGAAAGGAGACATGTCTGAAATGATCAGTAGAGGACGAAAACTGCTTTAACTGCAGTTCACTGAGCCCCACAGAGAAACAACTACAAAGAGATCCTTCCCCATGAAACCTTTTCTTCTCTTTGATAAAAGGCTTCTCTCTTTTTTTCTTTTTATTGTGACATGTTCACATTTACACCATTAATGTGATCATTTTGTTTTTCCCTGTTGTTCAATGCCAACAATAGATAGCACAGGTACTGTATCTGACAAAGTGAAGCATATAGTGTTATTCAATCTATGATGCAATTGTGCAAAAATATATTCTATAATAGGATTCAGGTAAACAAAGTCCTTCAGATTATGAAAAAGAAGTTCCAAACCGTATAAAGTACCGCTGCAAAGTGCACTTTATTGTACTTGTGATGCATCCTAAGTACTTAAAGAAGACATCAAAAATAGCACTAAAAAATCTATCAAAAGGATTCCATAATATGAAATGTATATTACATGAGTTGCAGTCATTGGGCAAAACTATGCACACACTGATCTTGTCTTTTAAAGTTGTATATTTTAGTATTGAACAAACGTAACTTACCTTTGCTTTCATTTTGTAATATTTGAGATATTGTGTGTCGTGGTGAGTTTGATACCAATCCGGTTTCCAAATCTATTTTGTAATTTTTCTGTGAGGACTGCAGTGATACTAAGAGGAAAATGCAATACAGAATTCCATATAACCCGGTTTGCTAAAGGACAGAAACATGATGTACTGCTGTTCTAAAATAGTCTGTGAAAAATGAAGTACACGAGGTACAAATATGAAAGTCACAAACTCCCTGTGGAAACCCTCTGAGGGGAAATGGATGATTTTGATGCAGAGCAGTCATATACAATTTAAAGGTTTTTTTTGCCCTTCCATGTCAGCTCTCTGAGATGTGTGTTTCGTTTGCCCCCCCTGTAGCAGACATGCCTCCTTACCGGTTGAAGTCCACGAAAACCCCGGGAGGTCGGTGTCTACAGGCTGCAGAAGAGTTGCCCCCTGCCGCAAATGGAAGTCTGCTTCCTTTGGGTACAGTAAGATATTATTTTTTTTATGAATACATGGGTAATGTTTGTTGTTTCCAGCACCAAGGCAGAGCAGTATTTCTCCTGTCTTATTCACTCCCTGTTAATGTCTGAAAGTCATCACAGTTCATATCGATGCCCCAGTAATTAGCCTTTCTGTGGCAGATAAATCGGTCCTGACAGCTTGAAAGCGTCGCTGTGCCCTAATGTTTGAGTCTTTGCAGCTGTTCTCCAGTCATCAGCTTCCTGTGACACAGCAGTTTCAGTGCTGCTGGTCCTGATGTGCACAATGAACCCTAGTCACCAAATGCACTGTAGGAGGAGATCATTATGTTAGGGCTTAATGAGTGGTGATGCCTGAGTACATGAGCTTTCATCGCTGCTCAGCCATTTGCCTGTGCGGAGACTTCTACAAAAACAAGAGATGAGTGCTGCATCAGTAGGACAGACTGAGGGGGCTTCAAAAAGAAACCCAGAGAGTTTCAAAAACGCCTCCTAGTGCTGTGTTTCATCATCAAAAAGCAATGTGAGTCTAATCCATAGCCCACTTTTGGTTCATGTTC
The DNA here is from genome assembly GCF_000735185.1 of Notothenia coriiceps. NCBI lineage: Eukaryota > Metazoa > Chordata > Actinopteri > Perciformes > Nototheniidae > Notothenia > Notothenia coriiceps. The sequence continues at coordinate 16,111 of NW_011342338.1, read as the reverse complement.
AGCCCAGAAATTGCATAGTGGGACAGTGCTCTATTTTCAAAGAGCCGTGTTCAGACGTTTTTTGATGAGTAGGAACATCTGTGGGTTGTTTTTAGACTTTGGTAATGCAGCAGAAAGGAGGAACTATTTCTCGCTGATTAACACCTCACACATTCTCTCTGATTGCCCCCGTGTGATTGTTGCTCTGTAAGTAATCTTCAAGCACTGCTGAAGGCTAATAGGTTTAATGGATCATGACTGTAAACAAGATGAAGGCTGTGATCGGAGGTTGATTGTTTTCCCTCTCCAGCTCAGCAGCATTGTGTGCTTGTGTTCGGGCTCACACAGGCAATTTTGAAATGACGACAGCCAAACACCCCGTAATTTGAACTTTGCTGATTTATATCAGGTGATTGCTTTAATGTTTCCCCAGATGTGAGAGATGGAATCTATTGTGTATTGTTTTTTATTCTGTCGTAGACAATGTAGTCCTTCTCATTTGTGTCAATGAATGTGAGTGGGCGGCTCAAACTCTGAATGTGTCCCCGAGACACATTTTTCAAACCTCACAATCACACACACTCACAAGAAATGTCAAATGACAGGAGAGACAAGTATGAATACTGTATAAATCAAACTGAAAACAACATTTATCACAAAGGCCTTGCTCTGTCATGGTTGACTTGTTGTTATGAATGATTTCCTTCAGATAGGAACATCACGTTACATGAAGTGACAAAGGTCCTGGGCCAGATCTGAATCCAGGATGTTGCAGATGTGTCTGTAGAGCAGTGAGTCACGTGTTATCTGAAAAGGAATGTGAACAAAATAGCTGGGCAATCACTCTCCATTGCAGCAGTGCGTCTGTGTGAGGCTCTCAGTGAGTGATTTATCTTCGTCGTATATTCTGACTGTGTTTGTGGGGCAATAGAGGAAAGAGAGGAAGTGAAATATTAATTATATATCCATGTGTGAGCTGCTTTGCTGAGCCCTCCGCTGAATCTATTCCACTTGTTTTAGATGTTTTGAGTGATCATATTGGAAAAGTTTAAAGAAATCTTTAATTATAGGAAGTGTTTGTAGTGGTAGCGTTATGCAGCAGAAAAACAACGCTGCTAATGCCAGAGCTGGATCTCTGGGGGCCACCGATCAAACTCAGAGCGGCTTCTAGACCGTAATAGCAGAAAAATACCCCAGGGTTCTTTTTTGAATTGTGTTTTTCTTTCTCTCTTCACATATGTACATTTTCTTTCATGCAGTCTTCCTCTTTTCTCTCTGCCTCCTGACCTGACGACAAAGCAATCCCATGCATTTCATCAGATGTAAAGTAGAGATGCACAGGCAATGTAGATGGGATGGCTTATTTCCAAAGCCTGAGTGTGCATATTTGAGTCAATATAGTTAACCAATGATGTAGTCCTTGGAGCGCTTGTTGTGGTGATTCTGCCACTTACCCTGCTAAGATGATCAGCAGGAGCAGCGTAGAAAATAAATGACAACCAAAAGCCCACAAACTGTTCAAATGGATTGTTTTCACTTTAATACCACCCGAGTGTGACACATCTAAATGCTCGGAGAAAAACAGGAAACTTCTACGGTTTTGTGTTTGCAGGGTTTGTTTTGGGAAATATATAAAAGACATATATGGAAATGTTGAAAAACCCTCTGAGAGAAAAGAGATACTCAAATTAAAAGGAGATTTTGTTAGCAGGCTTTTTCTCAAACGCAAACTTGATTAAAGCAGCTTTTAGTGATTGCATAATATGTATGAGCTTAATTTAGGGCTGCAACTAAATAGGATTTTTCAATACAGTTAATATGTTCATATATATAAATGTATTGTTTTATCTACGCAAGACAAAAAATGGAAAATGTCCATCACGTTGTGAGCCCTAAACCAAAATATATTTAACTGTTTTAATTCACAGAGAAGCATCACACCTTTTATATTCCTGAGACTGAAGTCAGGGATCTTTTTACTTTCCGCTTTATAAAACAACAAAAAACAGTGATTGAACTGATTTCATTAAATAAAATCTTCTGTCTATCCTCTAATTTATTTACAGACTATTTGTTCTAGCTCTTTTAATTTACCAAATTACATTCCTGGTCGGGGCGATAATTAAAAACTGGGGAGGAAATTCAATTAGCGGTGGGATTCAAGAACCTGGACAGCAAGATTTACGACATATGCGCATATCACCAAGTTAGATTACTGGGTGAATATCTGAACCCGAGGTGGTAGATCACCGGACCTCTCCCAGAATAACCCCCAGTCGCCCTCCTCAAGGTGTTTCATGTCTTCCAGTCTTGACTTCCCCGTACTGCTCAATATCAATCAGCAGCTGGCCATAAAGCCTGGGGAGAAATTATATCACATTTTAAATGTAAAGCATAAAAGAGCTAAATGTGAAGTGTTTAAAGTAACATAAAAAAGGTGAATTACTTTAAGATATTAACTATAAATTAGATTATTTCAAGTTTCCATTAGCTGTAAAAATGTATAAGTAAAAGAGGTGAAAATGGCCTTTTGATCTTTAACGCTTTATTTAACTTCATTTGAATATAGAAACTGAAGTAGAGCAGAAAGTACAGCACGGATAAATGCTGACAAATAGTTAAACATCAAAGTCAACAAAAGCATTTAAATGTGCTTATACTGTAAAGTTTCAAATACATATCTGACAAAGACCTACGTTTTGTGATTTGTCAGTAAAGAATTATCTATCCAATATTTCAGCCAATACTCACTTATCGCAAATATATTAATATCAATGTAATTGACAGCCAATAAGTAAATTCCTTTATAGGAATGCCAAATTGTCTTCAGGTGATTAGGAAACAATGTCACCATAGATTACTTTAATCACTAGGCACATTCATTTTGTCAACTGTTAAATGTTACGTTTAATAAGTGTCTTGGTCACAATTCCTGATAGATTAATATCTTGATTAGTATTTGGGTTTTAAATGATTTTCATAATTTAGCAATCTAAATATCGATATAAGTATAAGTTCCAAAACGTCAGTATTACTGGCGCTGTATAGTCGATACATTTGTTCAGTTTCAATATAATATACAATAAAAAACTAAAAGCCAGAAAAGGGTCCGGATGATAAAAAGCTTTCGAGGCCCTGGGTGAGTTTGCTGTAAGTTGGAGAGCACCCCTCTTCTTGTGAGGCTGCTTTTGCTCCTTACTGAACACAATGTCAACATTACGATCGATTATGAAGTCTGCAAAGTTTCTTTTGTGCTCCAGCCTTTCAGTATTTCCCCCGTGTCCTCATCTGTAATGATCCCTCCCACTTATATCTTCTTCCATACTGCTGCAGAGCGGTCCATTATGAAAGAAAACCCCATTGTGAAAAATATCCCCTTTTGTGGAGACTGTGATGTGCCCTCCTGCTCGTATCGTCTTCTCGTGACTGTTGTGTGGTCAGAGTGCTCTGCAGCAGTGAGAGGTGGAAGCAAGAAGTGTGTTTACTGTATGTCACAGTGAAAGTGGAGCAGTCAGCGGAGCCAATAGGGATGCAGAATTGCTGCTTATTGCGGGACAGGATAATTGCTCTGTACGGTTTACTGAGGAGGGAAGGTTCTGAATTGATCTCAGCGCATGTGGCTGCAACTTGAAAGGAAACGGTACAAAAGCAGCACATTATAAATGATATGACCATATCTGACGTAGGAATATAGATGACCTCATCAATAGAGGGGGGGAAAAAACGCCGTGGCAGTTCCTCAGTGCCATGGAAAGAAAGCATGTTTTAACTGATTGGAGGATTGCCTGCTGCTGTATTCATGGTCTGCAGCTGCCTTCCAGTTCAGTCCTGTCCAGAGTGAAGACCTCTCTGCACCCACCAAGCCCCGCTCAAGGCTGAATGAATGCTTTTTAAAACCCAAGATGCTCCCCTCTCCCTTTTTTCCTCTGTTCACGCCTCTCTTTTGATTCCTTTTTCTCTCAGATATTCTCTTTTTTCTTCCACTCCATTAAAAAATCTGCTTCTCTTTCTTCTTCCACCCTCTCTCACTCGGTGTATGTGCCTATCCTGTTCTGTCTCTTGATTCGATTTTTTGATTTGATTAGATTTATTTCGAATGTGTAAAACAATATTACAAAAATGTAACATGATAATTAATATACAATACAAAATTAAGTAGTGCCAAATTGATATACAAAAATATTACTGATTCTAAATTATGTATAAACAAATAATCGACTTAATTAAACATCCGAAAAGGGGTGGGAAGAAGTTTACACTTATTTAATCTCACCCCTTCTACCAAAAACTAAATTATTAACATATATATATTTTTTAAAGAAAGAAATGCATTTGTTATTAAAAAACAAACAAACAAAACAAAAACACAACACAATAAATAAATAAACAGATAAACAAACAAACAAATACATAACAGAGGTAAATGATATTCAAGAACAGATAAAATAACAAACCAAATAAATATATGAACTGCAAACACCCAGTTAGGATTAAACAACGCCATCCCTGTATCTTCAATGAAAGAAACACATCTTGATGAATAGATTCAGGCGGGGGCTCTACAGAGGTACACGTGACGCTGTGCGGTCAGGGTGAAGTGTAAATCGTTCTGCAAGAGTTTACGTCCCTCTCTTAAAACTCCCATGGTACTACCTAAAGGTCGTCAAGCGGATATTATTGCAATGCTTCGTTTATTTGTGGTCTCGACTCTGATTTGACGTCCCAACATTTGCACAGATCTGGACCAGGAGCTCCATCGGATGTATAAATAATTCAGATGTTTATGATATTCATTATGGTGAATGACTATTTCAGAACAGAACCTGTGATTATCTCCCGGCCTTCTAATGATACCACTGCAGAGCCTATTGATTCCTGCAATAGCTTCATAGGATCACAGACCCCCGGCCTGCCTGCTGCAAACAGAGTGTTATTTGCTGACGATTGGACGGTGTATGTTTCAGCCGCGGGGGTGAATATGGTGAACGAGTGACACAGGCAATAGAGAAGGAGAAGTATTACCATGTGTAAGTTCATGAACCCTGCATTGTATCAGCTGTTGTGTTTATTCAACGCCGCATTCTCTCTGTAAGGCCTTGATCATATCGGAGGTCATTTGGGCTTAACGGCACAGTAAACATGTATTAAATGTGGCAGCAAACAGGCCTTGGTAAATGAAGGAGCCCTTGTTGTGCTTGAGAGTTAGTGTCTGTTTAAAAAAAAAAAAAAATAACAGCCATGAAAGAACCTTCCACTTCCTATAAAATTCTACCAGTTGTTTGAATTCTTTCTTTTTTGCCCGTTTTTATTTACTGTTGTTAGTATTGTAACGTTTTGATTTCACCAGATAGGGAATCACAGCCGCACGATGATTTAATGGGCCTGTTAAACAGAGCCCACTTCCGTAATGTGTCTGAACTCATGGGAACGCTCTCGGTTTGTCTTTGAAGTCCCCAGCTTCTGTTTCGTCATCACATTCTCTAAGAGTTAATTACAGGATCTTTGCTGTGCTGGATCACTGGAAACACAGTTTACACTCTGCCCATGTGGCTTATTATAAGTTGCTTTGACTCTGAGTAACAAAGGAGAGTTTAAGGCTCTTTCTGCCATGTGCCTTTCACTTCACTCTGCTCTGGTGTTGATCCTTAAGGCTGAGGGGGAAGGGTGTGTGTGTTTTCATGTGTGTCTGTCTTCATTGATTTGCATTCAGCAAAGCCACACATAAACTATTTTAAAGGATCATAACACAATACAATAAATGCTGGCCAGCATTCAGTCGTAGCAGTGTTGGCAGTGTCTCACATGTATACGAGTCCTTGTGATATTTAAAGACTTCATTTAAATTGGTACTGCACAAAAATGTTGCTGATAATCTCTGACTCAGTTTTAACAACAAAAACGTTACTACATTTATAAGTAAGTCAGTAAAGTTTGTATTGTCACAATCAGTTCTTGAAATATGGCTTAAATAAAAAAATAAAAACTGATTATTTTATCTATATTTTATTGGCGAAATGTAAAGGTGACCTATCATGCAAAATGCACTTTTATACGTCTTTTATACATGAATATGTGTCCCCGGTGTTCCAGGGAACTCACCAAGTGTCAGAAAACACAACCCTCTCTATTTTCCTCCATACCCAAATCTCTAAAAAAGGGGCTGCAACGGATCTGATACAGACTGATCCAGATTTGAACACTTCTGTGACGTCACAGAAGTGGCGCTACGGCTATTGGGCCAACTCCACCAATCAGGAGGAGACAGCCACGGACATTGCCGTTTGAAAGCGCTGGAGACGCTGTAGTACATATGCCAGGCCTGTAGATGGTGCTGTTCTCACTGAATCAGCCCATGCAAAGACAGTGTTAAATTGAGCGAAATGAGGAATGGCTAAAATGCATGATCTGTTTGGTATTTTGAAAAATAAAAAGTATAAATATGCCTTATATAGGTATGGTCCTACACTATATTATTCAAATATAGCATGATAGGTCCACTTTAAATAATGATCCTTCTTTACACAGGAGTTCATCTCATAACAACCTTTTGTTCACAATAGGTACAATAATGTGCACACATGTTATGCATTAATACACAGAATAATTTTTTTTCACAGCTTTTTCAAATAACTTCACACTTGAAACTGTGCTTCCCTGGGCTTTCAGCAATTCACCTGTCAAGTGTGAAGTAAATCGTATGAACAGATGTAGAGACATTTGAAGGACATAACACACACACACACTCACACTCACACACAGACACTCCTTCTATTTTAGTTTGATATGGAGAAATACAGGTGATGATGAATTGTGATCACGTGATATTTTTAAGGTCTGCTTGTATGGCGACTTGTGAAGATGTTACCTAGCACTTTGTCTTCTTCAGATAATCTGCTGTTCTCTCTGTTCTGTTTTTTCTCAAAGGCGAGAGCTGTAGAACATTGTGGACGCACACGATTATGTTGACTCGGTATCAAGCCATAATAACCAAAATGTACTGTGCACACTCATAATGTCAGCAGCAGTCATTTGGCCGTCACATTATATGTGATAGGTCTTCACTGAAGACATGGAAAACTTGGTACATATGAAGGACTATTTCTTTCAGCACATGTCTTGCAAATTTTATGCATGAAAAAGCAGCTTCATTATAACAAAATATGTAACTCTGTTATAACTCAGAGCGGCAGGAGTTCTTTCTTTTATCAGTCAAGGGAGAACAAGCACATTGTGCCTGCAGTTAATGCGTCTCTTCAGCAGTAATGAAAAGACACCCACCTGTCTAGTGACAGCGCACAGGTGTTACATTTCAAGTTAAAAAATCATGTGTGACATCAGTGTGATTTTAAAAGCCTCTGGTGGTGATACAAGCGCAGTCGATCCACCTCAAGCCTCCCTTCTTCTTAACCAATGATTTTCTCTCTCTGTATTCCCCATTTCCACTTCCCTGGTAAATTAGATGTAGTGAGAGATTAGTGATACTGTGGGAGTCTCTCACATAGCTTATCTTTTCATCAGCTCCATGCCACAGTAATATCAAGCAAAGATTCCTCCGTGCGCTTTAGATTCATCGCCCGGTCTGATAGGAGGCTTTTGCGATTCCATAATTCTGTTTCGCTGCTTAGATCGAGCCGGGGGGGGGGGGGCTTTGTTGGGATGAGGTGAGAGAGCAAGGCGGGCGAGGCATACTTTTCCCCAGGTAATAAAACTGGAGAGCCCGATCGCTTGTTCTCAGCTGCTTTTTCAGCTCTATTTCTCAAGTAGAGGGATTTGCCTGTATATGTGCAACAAGATATTACCGAGATGCTGCCGCTGCTGAATTGTGTTTGCGATGAAATCTCCTGCGAGTGAGGAGTAGAAAGTGCAGATGACAGAGGGATTAGATTCTGAGGGTGGATTTTTGTTTTCCCCTTCCTGGGTCATAAAAAATGAGACATGAAGGAACAGCACGACCTGATCAAGGAGCTCTGGACTAGCTTTCCATTATGACTCTGTGATATTGCATATTGATGGCCTAATGAATACTTAATCCCCATTCTAATTGGCCTTTGATTTAAGATCTTGTACCAGGCTGGCTCTGTAAAGCCCCCAGACTCAACTGAATTGTAGCCTTTGTTTTCTGTCTGCTGTATTTCTACTCTTGTATTCCTTTGCTTCATTTCCCTCCTTTTCCCATGTACACACTTTCAACCACATTCCCTGCTTTCACAGATCTTCCTCTGTAAATCAGATCCCTGCCTCTCCTCCTCCTTAATCACCTCATTCCCCTCACCTGAGCTTCTCCTCCGACCTCTCCACCTGCACTTCATCCCCTTATTAGAGTCAATTGTCTTTCAATCCTATTGTTCAGTCCAGTTCTTTTTTTCTACTTGTTGATGCTGTGTTAGTCAACAGGGGCCATTGTGTAGATTATGAAGAAGGTATAAGTAGTATAAGGTGTAATAGTAACTTCAATACTTTGTGTATATATGAGGGACAGGCGGCATTTTGTATATATTTGTAAGTATATTTAGCTGATGACACATCATTTATTTTTCTTAAAGTGGACCTATCATGCTATATTTGAATAATATATTGTAGGGCCATACCTATATAAAACATGTCTGCGAAGTCTTTTTTTCAAAATACCAAACAGATCATGCATTTTAGCCATGCCTCATTTCGCTCTATTTGATCTTTTTTTTAGCCCTGTTTTTGCAAGGGCTGATTCTGAGAAGTCTTCTTGCTGCTTTTGTGGCAGACTACAGCGCCACCTACAGGCCTGGCATATGTAACACAGCGTCTCCAGCGCTTTCGAACGGAAATGGCGTGGCTGTCTCCTCCTGATAGGTGGAGAGTTGCCCATATAGGCGGAGCTCCTCGTTCCTGACGTCAGAGAATTTTCAAATCTGTATCAGATCCGTTGCAGCCCCGTTTTTAGAGATTTGGGTATGGAAGAAAAGAGAGAGGGTTGTATTTTCTGACACTTGGTGAGTTCCCTGACACACCGGGGACACATATTCATGTATAAAAGACGTACGAAAGTGCATTTTGCATGATAGGTCCCCTTTAAGTAAGATTTAAATGCATTACTTGTATTTGTATTTTTTGATTTCAGGTAAAGGATCTGCACACCTTCACGGTACACATCAGGTGTACTGTATGTTTTCGTGTGAGTGCAGAGTGTTAGTGTTGCTATAACTTCACATCAACATGACTGACAGCAGCTTTTCACGAAGCGTAAACTTCTGCAGTAGCAGTCAGAGCCTCAGCAGATATCCCGTGGGTCAAGTGATGGCTCTGTGTGTACTTCAGTCAGGAGCAGAGAGACAGCTCTTTGTTTGGCCCGCTATGAAAAGCTCGTCTGTCTTCCTCCTCTGATGTTCTCAGGCTTGCGGCCAAATCTGTGACAGAAGGAGCTTTAGCACAGCGCTGTGCCCTCTGCCAGAGAGCAACCGAGGCTGAGCTGCGTTGTTGTTACATGGAAACCACAGCAGAGAAACCAAGCTTCTCCTCTTCAGCACAGGGTGGAGGTCACTATCTCTGGGGAGTCCAGTTGTTCCAGCTGTTGACACTAATTGGAAAGGTTAAGAAAATGTTTTTGTGGAACGTAAAGTTTATGCAGTAGGTGTATTTTAAGTGAGTCAAACATAAACATAACAATGCTGAAATCACTAGATAACAGTGGCTGTGATGAAAAGGAATAGGAAAGAAAATATTTAGTTGAATCCACATGTGTTTAACTAATGTTGCTAAATGAGGCATGTGCTCTCCCTCCCTTGGTCTGTCACATGTGCCTAACAATAATCCTCCTGGGGGGAATGTTTTCAGTAATATTGATCCCATCAGGCTGCAGTAAGTCATTCACGGAGGGGATGCACTGCCATCTTGTGGTGTGCAGCTCTCAGTGCTTTAGTCAATGTCAGTTTTCTCCCACTTGTCTCTCTCTTTGATTTTCTCTATCTCTCCCGTTCTGATGGGTTTGAATTGGGCTGGAAGCTCTTGAGAAGAGACGGGACCCCCGCTGAGCAGCTCAGCCGAGGACGATATAATGCTTCCTAATGTTGTGAACAGACAGTTCCTCCAGTACTGTTGTTCTTACATATAGTGTAGACAGATACATACGCTGCACAGTAACACTACAGTTTGTACTTTTTAAGATTTACTAGAGGATAAACAGGGTGTACTTTGATAGGAAGAAGTACTACATCAGTTTTGGAGAGTTCAAGTTTGCAGAACTTGCTGTTTTGTGACCTCCAGCAGTTGTTTATCTCTGTTATCTGTCTTTATATCAGCTAAGGCCACTCAGCAGAGAACAGCAGCCGATTCAGCGAGAAACGAGCGATGTCAGGACATTCTGTGATTTTCCATTTTAGCTGATCAACTCATGAGGCTTTTTTATGGTTTTCTCATTTGTAGCATGATGCATTCAAAACTGCTACACCTGAACAAGGGAAACATTATTTGGTGTAATGATTTTTTTCACCAAAAATCAATATTATTGTCTGAATAATGTCCATCACAATTAACCAGTCTTACCTTTTAAAGCTTTCCAAACCCCAACATAATCATATAAACAGCAAACATTACATATGACAAACAAATTAGTTGCTGAACAAAATATTTTGTTTATTGAATATTTAATTCAGCTCTACTTTCAAAATATGAGGTAAACTCAATAGGTGTCTTTTTTTCAGCTTATCATTTGATGGACCTTTTAGCTTTTAATTGATAAAACTGTGGTTGAGAGATTTGGGGTGAAAAGAGGCTGTGACATGCAGCAAAAGATTTCACATTTGGTGATTATAAGCTCTCCACTTGTCTTTGTCTTCAAGAGGAAAGACTCAATGTAATTAGGTTGGAACTCATCATCATCATTTCCTGTGACACTAAAAGCCTTCTCGGTGTGTTTTAATGTGCATTCTCTTTGTGTGTGCATTCAATGTATCTGTGCTTCTGAGTGCTGCTCAGAATCCTAGAGCCATAGTCCAACGGCACACATTATACCAAGGGCCAGCTGGTTTAAAGGAGCCATATGGTGACAGAGGAGAGGGGAGGTTGGCACAAGAAAGCCAACGTATGCAAGATTTGTATCTTTATATGAACAAGCCTTGATGTGTGGAGGGTCACCCAAGGCCATAAATATAAATATATATTGTGTGTGTGTGTGTGTGTGTGTGTGTGTGTGTGTGTGTGTGTGTGTCTGGACTACAAACACATTTTGCTCAGGGTTTGCAGATACCGTGAGTCCTGTGAAAGCCCCCTCCCCCCACAACCTTTAACCAAGCGTGCACATACATATATATAGACACAGAGAATTTGGTCAACCTGGAGGTTAAATTATAAGCCAAGCTTTGGTTGAATTGTGTTTTGAATTGTATCGGACGAGCTCACTGATTAACTGTCTCCGCAGGGCTTTTATATGTGGCATTTCAAGTGCTAGCAAGGACTGAGAATGATAACTAGTCTACTTCTAGGGGCTGCAATATCTTCTGCTTCCCACAATTTCAATGTTGAAATGAGAAGCAAATTGCGTTAAAACCGTTGCCTTGGCCTCTTAAATGGCTAAAAGTGGCACAAAAGAAAAGCTCATTTAGTGCCCACAAATGCAAAAGGGTTTGTCCTCTGAGGAAACCAACTATGTTCTGCTCTGGATGTGTGAATGTGAGCAGTTTTAGTGAAATTATAATATATTGTTTCCTCTCTGCACTGAGAGCTGACACAAACAAGCATGCACAAACAGTCACACACACACAGATGGCTCAGTGACAAGAGCACGTCAGCGCTGGAGTGATCAGCACTCGTGCTGGGTAATTACAGAGAACACAGCCAGTGTAATTGAAGTGAGATGACGCACACCTGCAATTAGCCACTACACAAGTTCATTGAGAAAAAGATAAAGGTCTGATAGTACTAGTCACCTTGGCGTTAATACTCAATACATCGACAGCGCTGTGTGCTATCGGGTCTGCCCGGGGTGAAACACATCCTCCCCTGGAGATTGTAAGCCATGTACATCTCTTTAGCCCACTGTGGGTGTGCCTGTGTCTGTTTGGAGCTTCATTATGTGCTGATGAGAGCTTGTCTCCATAGACAATCTTCTGCCTGCCTACCATCATGCTTTGGATGCTGTTACCTGGTGAAACTGTTGACAAGACTACCATCTTTGTCCTAACAGGAGCACAGTGCAGTGTACTGTATGTGTAAACCATCTTGAGTTTGCAGGCCATATCTATTATTTCCCAGAATGAAGATGACATCTTCAGTAATGCAGCCTTATTCTGCTCAATATTTCACACTTCCTCTCTGCTTTTGGCATCTCTTGTACATGATGCAATTTCTGTGCAAGCCATATACTTTCTATTTCTCTTTGTGGGAATGGTGGAAAGGTAGTCGTTAACTCAAAAATGATCTATTTAAGTTTTTCATTTGCTTCCATTATCTCCTCTGTCTAAGTTCTGTAGTGTTTCTTTTTTCTGCAGACATAATTAACAACAGCAACTCATCATCTTTACCTTTTTGCACCAATCCTCACTGGACTGGAAAGCCCTTTTGTTTGGAAAGACACTACAGACAAAAGTGCATTGATTTCAGAAGAGAGACGGATGGAGATGGAGGGTAGGGGGGGCGAATATATGAGAAGAAGAGATATGGGAAAAGAGAGAGGGAGAAATAGAGAGAGGGAGTGAAAACAAAATGGGAGGGAGGGGAGAGAAGGCATGTTAATGAGCCCTACCTCTGACACATCCTCCTGTTTCTATGGAGACCAAGGAGCCAATCCTGTGGCCCTGCTGAGGACTGTACTACTCAGGACAGATAAGAGGGTGGAGAGAGGCGTACGCAGATGCTTCTCTGTGTTTATGAAAGGCAGCGTAATCTCCAGAAGCTCTGCTGCAGGTCATCTCCTCGTGCTTTTTATTTAGGAGTGCCCCCCCCCTCCCAGGCACTGACTCCAGTACAGACTTACCCTTCATCCTCTATGCTTTAACACAGAGGCTTTACATCAGTTCCTAACAGACAGCTCCTTTAGCTTCTTGGCTCAATGACAACCCTTCCTCCTCCATCAGCAGCCACCCCCCCCCCC
>NW_011342338.1:0-3052 GCF_000735185.1 Notothenia coriiceps | reverse complement strand
CCACCAGCCGCCAGCCTCTTGGACGCTCCTCGTTACATCACACACACCGCTCTCTAGCTGCCTTGTGTTTGTGACTGGGAGGGAGAGGGGAGAGTGAATGCGAGTGAGCCCGTGTGCGCACGCTGTCTCAGTCACGCAGTCCCATTGACCAGCAATACAGGATGGACAAACCCAGCGTGTGGCGCGCCGTGGTGAGCAGCACGGACCCCAGGCGGGCGCGAGACCCCGGGTCCCAGTCTAGCAGACCGGGCTCCGCCATGGGTTACAGACTCTACGACATGTGAGTAGCATGTTCAGTATCAATGCCATCAGATAGGACGACAGGCGTAGGTGTAGAACCCATTCATGGAGACAGCAGTGGAGTAGGTGTTAGTGGAGGAAAACACGGTGTCTGCCTCTCCAGTGTCTATTCTGACTCACCTATGGCATCCGGACCTCGTTCTGTCCGCTCATGTTCCCTTCCCATGTCCTGAGTAAACAACGTCTTTCTCCAAGGGAGGGGCGGCAAACGTTTGTATGTGTGGATGAGATGCGAAAATGTCACAATGAATTATACTGTGTGGCTTGATGCAAAAGCATGAAACCTGAGTGCTGTTTTGTATTTACTCACCATTCTGACTGAAATCACAACAGAGGCATGTGAGTGATGGCTTTGGAGCCCCGGGTGGCTGAGAAAATAACTAATTTCTAGAGGATGCTGTGACAGCTCTTACTGGGCACACAAACTCCTTGCAGCTTCTGCCGTGTGTGTGTGTGTGTGTGTGTGTGTGTGTGTGTGTGTGTGTGTGTGTGTGTGTGTGTGTGTGTGTGTGTGTGTGTGTGTGTGTGTGTGTGTGTGTGTGTGTGAAATGCGGCTGAGTCTGAGGTGTTATTTTTGGGATAGCGATGAGTCCTACAGTCTCCGTGGAAAGCTTGCGTTCACACTCTTCTGTAAATCATATGTCAGATCTGAGGGGATGAAAGAATAAAATCATTAGATTGTGTTTTTATGCTAGGGTTTGTACTTTTGGTATCCTTTCTGAACACATTCTTTTCCCACAGCTTCAGTATTTAGCTGAATAAGCATTCTGTTACATTATTTCTCTGCAGAGGCACATTTATGTTTGTTTTCTTTGCTATAATGTGTGTAGCCTGCATCCCATCAGACCCTCAGATTCCTCTACAGCCCCGTAAGTGTATGTGAATACTGGAATTTTCCACACATGTACTTACCAGCTGATGCATAATGTTGAACTGAATTACCCTGTCATGTAGTGATCTATAGCATACATGGTGATCAGTCATCCTAATGAAAATGAGACCTTCACGGGTCTCGACTGACTCCTTCACAGACGAAGTGCCCCCGCCATCCACTAGCTTCAATCACTGTCTTGTTTCCATGTTTACAGCGCACATGAATGCACAAATACATTCTTCAGATTCCCAAGTTTCTTTACTGTACCACTCTTCAATCTTTTGCAAAACAGCCGAATATCTCAGCCTGTCCGTGATTTGGGTTGGAGGCTGGTTTCTTTCCTCCCTATTTCCTTTCAGATTAAGACCAAAGGAAGCTTTAACCACACAGTCACATGACCAGGCCCTAGAGGCAGTGCTCAGGAAAGTGTGGTGCCGATGACTTTGTGACTTTTTTAGGAGACAAAGGACATGTGCTGAAGATTGACATCAATGCGTTGGTTTGACTGTCTGTCAAACAGTCTGAGTCTCACAATGCTTGACAATACTCCTTTAATGAGGAGCTGCAGCAGGACTGTTCTGTTGTAAATGTCATTTCATCGCTGACAGGCCACAATCCCTCTGGACTGCTAATGCTGGAAGGCCACGAGGAGGATAACCTGGATTTAACCAAAGGCTTTTTGGTCTTTTAGGACAGGGGTTCCCAAACTTTTCAGCCCTCGACGCCCAAAATAACAGTGCCAGGGACTGGCGACCCCTGTCAACGGGGGGGTGCTGGTGCGCTAGTGGATTGTCAATGGGGGGATTCTACAGATGGCCAGTCCGCCCCTGCAAAATGTCTATGCACACGTTATTATTAATAAGAATTTAAAAATATTGAATCAAAAAAATTATACATTTTAAATTTGTAATCATCTCGCGACCCCCACTTTAGGAACCCCTGTTTTAGGATACTACACTTCACTGCTCTGGCCTCAAGGGATGTACAGAGTGCCCTGGGTAGAATATCATAAAATACAGAAAGATATGTGAAGTATATTTTGTAGCACAGCAGAACAAACGTGTGTGCCCTGAAATGCAGGCATAGCAGATATAAGAAAAAATTACATTTATGATCATTTTTCAAACCAGGTCCGTTAATGCCATTTGTTAAAGAAGTTGACATTAGAGTAAGGTCGTTTACTGTCATACATGCAGGGTACTGGTGCAGAGCAATGTAAGGCAAAACTACACAGCCGGGTTAGATACTGCACAGCACACATGTTGTGTTTTGTGTACTAATACATGTAATGAAACCATATTAATGATGCTAAATCCACAGCCCTTGCCTGAGGTGTTATGACATGGATATCTAAACTCCTGCATCAGTTTTGCTGCCCAGCGTCATTATTCAGCAGTTGTTTAGCTGGCTTGTGAATTAAATAGGAATGACTTTCTAATATTTAGCTATTTTTAGTCATTCCAGATTATGTTAAAATATCTTTTCTAGTTGCGATTTGTACAACTTTTCTTCTGAAACCAAATGCTTTCTGTAATCCCATTGTCCGTGACATTACCATCCAGGAGGTTTGATCTTTGTGCATGGATTACTTTCTGCCATTTATAATCTCTTTCCTGTACTCAGCACACTGAATATATAAAATTGCATACGACAAGGTGGCTAATAAACAACAATGGGCTGTACCCTTCATTGAGATAATGTCATGCGTTCTCAGAGGGCATTCATGCCATAAAGCCGTACAGCAGGAATGCCAATTTCCCATTATTGGCTGAGAGATTCTTAATGTGATGCCCCTGTTCAAGTGACGCCAACGCTGATGAAAAAAGAGAGTGCGTCACGGAGCTGTAAGGCACTGACAGCACATTCCTTTACTTTGAG
>NW_011342337.1:0-1440 GCF_000735185.1 Notothenia coriiceps | reverse complement strand
AAACACACACACACACACACACACACACACACACACACACACACACACACACACACACACACACACACACACACACACACACACACACACACACACACACACACACACACACACACACACACATACACACACACATTGTATATGTACATGTCCATGTGAAATTGTGAGGACACTTGTTGATCACGTTTACCTGAACTGGTTTTGCATGATAAAATCATAAATATCATTCCTTCCTGCCTGCTCTGTCCCTGCAGGAGGGTTTGGAGTCGGGGGAACCGGGAACAGATGACGGACGTTTTTATTTCCATCTGGGTGACGCCCTGCAGAGAGTCGGAGACGACTCTGTGAGTAACATTGATCCACACACACCTGTCAGATAAATCCAAACAAACCTTTTGAGTGATGTAGATCTTTAATAAGTCCTTAAAGGGCATTGTATTGATTTAAATCCATTTGAAGAAGATCTTTAAAAAGTCTTAAAAATGCTTATTAAAATGCCTTTTGACATTGCATAGTTGAATCTCAAAATAATTGTAGTTACGCAGATCAGGCATAACAAAAATTCTTAAGAAGTCTTTGTTCTTACTTTCCGTAATTTGTAGTGACTGGTTGTTTTATAAACTAAAATACACATGGAGGACTAAAGCTGCCAATGTTTCAAATGAATTATGACTGGAAAAACTATTAAATGTACCTTAAACAATATTACAAATAAATGTATGCATTAAATAACTCATTTATAAAAAATCTTAACTTAAGTATTTTTTCCCTTACTTTTTTTCCAGTTACTAAAAATGTTTAAAAAAAACGTAAGGTCCAACACCAACTTATGTTTTGCTTTATTACAATATGCTTCTATCTGTGTTTCTTTCTGTCCCTGCAGGTCTATCACTATCATATCAACTTGCTAAAGTCTCACATCAAATCTTACTGATCACTTCTTTTTTCCTGCAGGCCTACCACTGGTACGAGCTGGGTCATAAGCGTGGTCACTTTGCGTCGGTGTGGCAGAGATCCCTGTACAACGTGGCAGGTCTGAAGGCTCAGCCCTGGTGGACCCCTAAGGAGACGGGATACACCAACCTGGTGAAGGTAAGGTTGGTTTAAAGTGTTAAAACACTGGTTTTATTCAGTAAAAGTGTTTGAAACCAGAGCTGTGTGTGTGTGTGTGTGTGTGTGTGTGTGTGTGTGTGTGTGTGTGTGTGTGTGTGTGTGTGTGTGTGTGTGTGTGTGTGTGTGTGTGCATGTGTACAGCTGTATGTTGAACATCTTGAACCACTTGAACTTTGCCACTCAAACAATAAAGGCTACAAGAGAAAAGAATGGTTAAAACCCCCAAGAAACTGCATAGAACTGCCAATATTCCAATACCCCAAATGCAAACCCTTCTTGAAACAGTTCCGTTTTTAATTGTTCATTTATTTCTCTAAATAATAAGTA
>NW_011342336.1:0-2106 GCF_000735185.1 Notothenia coriiceps | reverse complement strand
TAAAATAAAAATAACCGGAAACAGACGTAGGCTCTAGGAGTTTAGGATGGCCGAAGACACTACACTACCCATAATCCCAGCTATCGTTTAGGACTACAGTTCCCGTGATTAATCTTCAAGCGCTGGGATTGGATGTTGGAGTGGCAGTGCGCTAGGTTACGCCGAGCATACAAACAGCTGTTTGGAATAGGAACAAAACCACGCCAGACTATCCAAAACTGGAATCGAACGCCCCCCCCAGAACTACACATGCTGGCTATTGTGTTTCGCAAAATGTTCCATGGGACTTCTCTACTGAACGTTTTCGTTTTTCCCACAATTAGAAGTTGCCAGTATTAAACACATTGGTGTTATCAAATGTAAAACATATAATTAATAAATGGGTGAAAATCGCTTGTGTCCATAATGCACAGCATTAATATATACCCACGTGACAGCTCATTGTTACTTTGTAATTCTACTCCACTACAATTCAGAGGTTAACCTGGTATTTCTACTCCACTACATTTATTTTAGTTACTTTGCAGATTCTGATTAATGATGTGAAAGATAAACAACCCTTAAAGCAGGCTTTAGATACACCTGAGTAAAATTCAGGGAAGGTGATTGTCAAGTGCCAACAATCAGGAGAGATATTTGATAGTTGGTGCTTGAGTAGACTAAACATTTATCTGCAATTGACATGAATGGAAACAAGTAATAAAGTATATTCATTACTCGTTATTCTCTACTAATAGTTAATTAAAAACTGTATATAATTGCTATTTTGCACATCCCTTTCAAGATTTCAAGATTTTCTAAGGTTTATTGACATATCATATACACAACTACGGTGTATTTATGCAATGAATGAAAAATTGTACTTGTTTAATTCCTTTAGCGATTAATCTGTAAGACAGGAAACAAATATCCAACACCATCTGGAGGGTTAACAAGCCTTTTATTTCCCTGTTCATGCATGCTGTGATTTATCCATTATTTATTTTCATCATTTTGAATGGGCGCAATTATTCACACATCCATATTTCAAATGATACATGTATTAGAAAACAGACACAGAAGAAACCAATCCCCCCTTGTAAAATAAATCCAATTATGCAATCTTCACTGATCAACGATAACATGTTTTTAAAAATCCACAAAAGATTAATTTATTGTTGCCTGCCTCATTGATTTTTTTACCTCATGCATGTATGCATTCATTTCATGAATTTACAACTCAATAATTGGGTACCGCTAAGTATTAATGTGTGTACATGTCAAATGGAAATCTATGGGGCTAAACATGTGCTTGTGTTTTCTCTCGCCTGAGTGGCATGCTAATGATGATGGCAGCGCTGCTCTCAGACCTGTTGTCCATCATGTCCTCCTCTGATAGTTAATCCCTGTGTGCTAATGAGGGATTCAGTAATGAAATGAGCGCAGTGAGTGTTTTTGTTGGTTCGTGGAGGTCGGACTGAAGATGGGGAATTAGTGGGGAATTAGTGGGGAAGCGGAGGAGAAGGGGCTTTGGGAATTAGGGTGTGGTTGATGTAGAGCAAGATAAACAAGAGGATCCCGACTGTCTTTGTATTGTTTTCTTAAAAAAAAGAAGACTATTTTGTCCACGGATACACTTTGCTAGAAAGATAAAATATATATTTATAAAATACAAAAAATATAACTACAACAAAACAAAGAACCAAAAATGCAAATAAATAAACAAACAATGTATGACAAATGCATAGGATACTAAGATATGTCTTCCAGCTGCTAATACTTGCTTCAAATTATACTTCATCAAGGGTCAAAAATAGGAATGATTTTAAAAATATACATACACACACATGCATACCTACATACAGTGGGGCAAAAAACTATTTAGTCAGCCACCAATAGTGAAAGTTCTCCCACTTAAAAAGATGAGAAAGGCCTGTAATTTTCATCCTAGGTATACCTCAACTATGAGAGACAAAATGCGAGAAAAAAAATCCAGATAATCACATTGTCTGATTTTTAAAGAATTTATTTGCAAATTATGGTGTAAAATAAGTATTTGGTCAATAACAAACAAACAAGATTTCTGGCTCTCACAGACCTGTAACTTCTTCTTTAAGAGCCTCCTCT
>NW_011342335.1:0-1682 GCF_000735185.1 Notothenia coriiceps | reverse complement strand
CAGGTTATAGCATCATTTTATATCTGTATTGTGCTCTGGTAGGAATTCGCACCCAACATGTTAATGACAGTCAACTTTTTTTGTTGTTGTATTTAACTCTATGGTTTTACACAGTTTTTATAACCTGAAGTTTATCAATGTAAAGTAGTGGTTAAATTAAGCAAAATTACAAAAATATTTCTTTCTTTACTCATATATTTTCTTGCAATTATGCATTTTTTAAATGAGTATTAACAGTATTTTGTATGTATTTGACAGTGATATATAGCCATAACAAAAGTATTTTGTAGTAAAATTACAGAAAATCATTTATTTTTACGGTTAGTTGTGTTAAATTCGCATTTAAAAACAGCTAAAAAACAGATAAATAAAGTATTCAATTTCTAAAGTTTTTTTGTTGTTAAAATACGTCACATATTTCAATAAACCGTTTATTCTTGTAATTTTAATATGATTTCCTGTCATTATGAAATACAATTAAACACTTTTTCTTTTACAGTGCATGTAAATGATCTTTGAAGGCTAAAACCACTGTTTTCTCTCCAGAGAGAGTATCTGTCGCACACACTCTCCCCACTGCATAAAACTCCTCCATTGGACTCCTTTGTTTACTTCCGGAACATAGTGACATCCATATGTAACACACGCACTCCTATTGTCTAGCGCTCCAACACATTGTACGTGATAAGCTAAGGTGCGGGACATCTCTAAGTGGTTTAACAATCACAACAGAGCCAGTCTGGTTTCAAAAGAGGTACTGCAGCACAGACAGTATGAGAAAAATAAAGAGCTTTTTGAACATTAAAGCATGGAGACATGTCACAGTAGAGGCACTACATAGGCCTACTAATATGAAACCTAAAAATGACTATAAAAGGATAATCACTCACACCCAGCAAGTAAGAAGAAGAAAATATTTTTCAAATTCTCATTATTACAAAAGTTAAACCAAGGCTTTTAAAGTTTTTCTCTACCTTTAACAAATGCCATAGAGTTTGTGCCTCGGAGGGTGTTTGACAAATCCAGCAGGCCTCTCTTTTTCCCTTTGCGCTGGTGCAATTTCTATTAAAGGCTGGTGTTATTCAGAATCAAGAGCCTGTTATAGCAGTGAGCGCCATATTTGTGCTGCTCTATTGATCCCAGAGGGGGGAATTTGTCTTTGAGTCTGGCCCTGTTCACGGAGCAGTGGAGAAGGGGGTCCCCTAAAAAGCAGTAAAAACAGGCTCCTATCAAAAGATGTAAAAAAGAGAGTGAAGTCCCCGCAAGGAAAAACTATCGATCCTCTCCTGGGTGTACTGCCAGTGTTTCACACAGAGGTTCATAATTTCCATTCAATCATACCTCTCTTTTTCTCTCTGCCGCCCTCGACTTTTGGCTTCTGTTGCCTTCAAATGTGACCAAAAGTGTAAATTATGCAAACCCAAATGTCCTTCAGCAGTATCCTGGCTCCAGTGATGGAAGAAGTCCTGCTTCCACAATGTTACTTGAGTAAAAGTAAAACAAATCTGGAGGTGACCCTGGACATTTCGTTTAGGGGGCAAAAGCATAGAGCAGGTATCCTCAAAGTCCGGACTCCGGTCCGGGTCCGGACCGAACCACAACTGTCTCTGGACTCAGAGCAAATTATACTTTTCATATGTATTATCTGTATTATCTGTGTTATCTGCGAGACATCGCCACAA
>NW_011342334.1:0-3213 GCF_000735185.1 Notothenia coriiceps | reverse complement strand
GCAAACTATAACTTTTTTCTTTTGTAAATCGGAACCACCTTGATATTACATCCTTTACCACACGCCCTGATGAAAGCTCAGTGTTTCCCACACAATTTGATTCTTATTTGTGGGGGCACCGCACCCCCGCCCCCCCAATGTTCTTGTTGCTCTGTGTTTCGTTGTTAATGAGTGAAACACACCGGAGTTGAGGATCTGTGGGGTTTATTCTCCCAGAAATGTAATTTACAATTTCGGCATTTAGCAGACACCTTACTCCAAAGCAACTTACAATGACCAATTACAGGGACATTCTCCCCGGAGTAACCGAGGGCTAAGTGCCTTGCTCAAGGGCACACTATAAGTGGTGTTCCAGGCAGGATTTGAACTCGCAACCTTCCGATCATCAGCCCACCTCACTATCCATTAGACCACCAAAAAAATAAAATAATAATAATATATCCAACCTCCATTTATGGAAGACGATATTTAATTGTGGCAGCCCGCCACAATTAAATCAATGTATGGGAAACACTGCACTCTTTTTAATGTATAACATTCACTTGTCTGATACGGGTACTCAGATGCAACAATTTGAATTGATCTATCATTTAATCTAAATCTCAATAATTGTGAAATAACTAAGAAAGTCTTTTGACCAAATATATTTTCCATACTAGATACTTTCATAGGATTATTTCTCATTCTTGGCTTTAAAAAAAGCACCATTTATTTTCTCTTTCTCGTTACTTGTACACCCATCTGTGCTGCCTATGGATGAAACAAGGCATGTTGTAGAAACTAAAACTGATGAAGCCTTTGGGCGACAAGCATCTCTCAGTACAGAAGGTGAGACTAGTGACTGAGTGACTGAGTGTTCAGACCGACCTCCTCCTCTCCCATCTTGGCGAACTCGTAGAGGAAGGCGAAATACTCCGTCAGGTGTTTGCTGTGCGGCTTCACCCCGTGCTCCATGATGGACAGCAGCGTCTTCACGAAGCGCGTCACGCAGGAGCGACTCCCGATGTCCTCCACCGGACCGTCCATATCGTCAGAGCTGAGGCACGCGGGGAAACAAAGGGGTTAGCAGAATCCAACATTTTCAGTTTTTAGCCGCATCCAGTTGCAGGATAAAGAAAAAATAATACAACTCCGTAATTAAATACTCACACAGATAAACAAAATGCTATATATACATACACATGAAGACATACAGCTCGAAACAAGGACAACTTAGATGATCAAACACAAGTTAAATATGTATTTTGAAGATAGTTTTCTGTGTCAGTGATGTAGAGATAAATCTTTCTCAGAGTCCAGAGAGACTGAGCGACACACACCTCCTGTTTGATCTCTGTCACCATCTGATACAATTACTTTAGCTGCTACGTTAGATGTGAAAAGACTTCCAATATATTTCTAATTCAAGTTTTATTACAATTCACTTCTTTGGGCTAGGGGAGAGAAGCTGTACTGGGAGGCTTTGGCTTCCCATTTGAAATGTTGGGTTCAATTGTATTTAATCGCTGCCTGGACGGACGCTCCTGCTCACACACACACACACACACACACACACACACACACACACCTATTTTTTGGGGATATTTTTATAGTATTTTTCTTTCATGTTCTCTTTCCATATGTTGGCTCTGTAGATACAGCTAAATTAAAATGGGAAAAATGGTTGACTAAAATGTGGATATGTCTGTATAATGAAACTACGTTAAAATGAATGAGTTATGAGAGAGAGAGAGTGTGCGTTTTGATTATCTAGGATTATGGACAAAAAAGTGATCCCATACCCGTCCTCCATGCCGGGCTGCAGGTAGAGGTGAGCGTGAACGGGACGCAGCCTCTGGATCACGTGAATACACAACCTCTGGAACATCTGGAGGACACAAGAAGTTTGGGAAGATGTGAGAATGAAACTTAAATGAATAAATACAACTATGAACAGGATAAAGGATATGAAACCTCAAGGAATATGCGGTAAAATAGGGCTCGGCGATCACATGTCAAATTAGTTTGAACTAAACACCTCGATATCAATACTGTAACAAGTAGGGATGGGCACCGAGCCCCGGTATTAAACGGGCCCCGAGGCGGAATTATAGACCGTGGTACCGTTAAGCTCCGACGGTATCGGTCTTTTTATCAGTACTGGAGACATGTAAAAAATATATGGCATGTGTATTATTGCTACACAAACATTATATTGCAGTTTTAGTTTCGCCAACTTCGTTTCTAATATGCAATAAGACTACAAAATGTGTCTATGATGCATTTTCGATCTTTCCAATCCAGACCAGAGATCTCTCTCCCCCGTCTGTGTGCGAGGGGGCGGGGCAGTTCACACACACACGCAGCTGCTACATGCAGCAACACACACACACGGCGGAGAGAACTAAGGGCTCCGAGGTGTGGTTAAACTTTACCCGTCTCGATGTGGACAATGCTCGTTGCCAAAGTGCAATAAGAGTTTAGCATGCGAGGGCGGTAACGAGCCATTTGCACCACATTCAGACGGAGAAATGCACCGTTTTCGACGAGTAACGTCTCCACGTCAGGTACGTCAGTATTCCTTAATCTTCCTCCAGAAGAAGGCCTTTTGCAGCATACCTGTCTGCCCCACCTGTGTTGCTCTGTACCACTGTATTTTTGGAGTAAATACTTGTTTTCTGTTTGTTTTATACAGTTCGGTGAGTTCACATTATTTACAATTTCTTTAGTCAATTTACCTCTTTTTTTTCTCCAAAAGAACCGATAAGAGTACCGTTAAAAGACCGGATCGATCAGCGGTATAGATAAAAGTAGTAGTAGCGTTAAAACCTTAATAGGCGCGTTCACACCGCAGTACTTTTCCCACTTTAGTTCATCAGAACTCTTTAGTTCTGATGAACTAAGTACAGATCGCGTTCACACCGGAATAAGTCCCTGGGGGTGGATTAGGCTAATTAAGCCGCTGACGTCACTTCTTCTTCTTCTGCTTTGGGTTTACTGGCAGGCCGCAAACCACTTCACGGCGTATACTGCCTTCCAAAGTCCCCCGGCCGGAAGTCCCCGGAGTTGGAGACTGGCTTCAGTAGAAGCTGCTGGGACTCCCAGCAGCTTCTACTGAAGCCTTCCGAGTAAATCTCCAGAACGCCGACACCTCCTCATCTCCACCGCTCCCATGTTTTATTTTGTGTTGCCATAAGTTAGTCTCTCTGCGTTTCTGAGCAGGGCTAATGCTAA
>NW_011342333.1:0-2259 GCF_000735185.1 Notothenia coriiceps | reverse complement strand
AGTGATCTCACGCTTTGGAGTGTGCTGGAGCGACAGGGGAAGCTCAGGGCAGCAGAGCTAATGGAAGTTAACATATGTTTTGAATCCATACTTGGAAACTTGGAAACCTTTTGAAATAAAGGTGACCTACAATGCTCCAGCTGCAGGCTCAATGATCAACAACAAGCCTTAGGTGTGTGTTGTATGTATGCGGAAGCTAAATACATACCATTGAAAGAGTGTATACACATGTGTTGTTAGGCATCAGGTGTGTGTTTGGAGGTGGAGAAAACACCCAGGCAGCATATTGGATGAAACCACATGGGCTTTGGGCAGTGATAACAATGTTTTGAGGAGGGGAGGAGTCCCTTTATGACTATTTCCACCATTCAGACCTCTATGTGCATTGTAGCTCTATGTCTGTCACATCACACAGGAAACCCACCCTGTGACGAGATGGGATGGGACAGGGTGGTCTCAGGCAGCAGTTTTTTTTTTATTCTCCTCTCTCCGGTCTCAGTATGAGTCTATTCTTGGTTCTCTGTGTAGGTGTTGAAGTGCTGAATCAGACTGATGGTGGAGGAGGAGGAGGAGGAGGACAGATGTGCGGTTGATGATCCGTGAATTAAAGTAGTAGCCTACCCCGAGCCGACAGTTAAAAAACATTCTGCGTGCTCTTTTTCTGCACCAATTCTTTTTTTGTAATTCCCAAGGGGAAAAGGGAGCAGGACGCCTGCCGGCACATGATGCCTTTTCACACTTGCCATCCTGTGGACTGAACTAATCCGCACAGCTGTTTTGTGTCAGGGTTATTCTGTGACTTTATGAGGACATCTAGTGACGAACACCTGGTAGTGTTTTACACTGTGAGCAGCTGCCATGCAGGAACATTCTTACCTTTTTTCTCTTTTCTAATGCATGGTTTCAAGTTGACAAAAAACGATCACAGGGATTTTAGCCTTTGTAGACCATTTACATGCACCAAAACTTATATGACAATCTAAAGGAAAATGAAAACCCAAAAAGGAATTCCAGGGCCCTTTTAACATTATAGAAAGTATTCCAAAGTGGCCAAATAAACTAAATATGTCAGCTTGAGATTTGGGAGAATGTGTATGAAATTGTGCACAAGAGATCCAGAATATATCCACTTGATGGAATGGTGCTGCGATAGCAACATGGAGTAATAGCTTTGATTATAACAAACATTTTTTTATAAAGTTTCATAGAGGATTTAGAACAATATCCCATCATGTGCAGAATGGGCATAAATATGTTATTGTGTCTGAAAAACGTATCTTCATTATGAACCAACTGTCAACATGCAGGCTGTAAAACCAGTTCTGTTTGTGCGGCACATCCACATATTGCATATTGCCACCATGCAAATCCTGGCACTCCTATAGGTTTTGTAAGTCTAAACACTGCCTTACAATTGTTGGAATCCATTTTTGCACCGTCATTCTATAATAGTTGGAAGGATACATTGCAAAATGTAGGGGAAAAGTTGACCCGATTGTGAGGCCAGGGTGTGAATGTGTTTGTTTTTGGTAATCCGTTGCCTTAGAGAAAGTTAGTCACACTCTACCTTTACCTTTCATATTTATATCTTTGTTCTATCAGCATTCATGAAAGCTGTTATTGTTAAAACAACCACTGACATTAAAGAGCCTGTGACACGAACCCAACAACTGTTGTGCAATGAAATAGTGGGCTACTAGTAATCTCGAACCGTCAGTTTAAAAAAGAAAAAGCGATACCGTTCCGATAAATATCAATAATTTCGAAAATCGCGGGAAAATTCCTTTGACTCATTTAGAAGTTTTCGGGGAACCCGGAAGTGACGTCAATGCGGGAACGCTTCACTGTGCGGCGAGAGAGCCAAACACGGACAAAGTGTGTTGTCATGCGTAGAAATGGTGAATTACTGAGTTTAGGCACGTTAATAACGTTTTAATGAAGTTGACTACACTATATTCATATTTGTCAGTTCTTTCATGTCAATTCGGCGAACATAAACATAAATGATCGTGGTGAAGATGATGATTAAATTAGGATTAAAAATCGGTAGTGAGAGCTGCTGAATTTCCTCCCGTCGGATGTGATATAAAAACAAATCGATTATTTGTGTAAACTCAACTGGATGAAACTACATTTATTAGTGCTTTCATGTCAATTCGGCGAACATATGATACATTAAATGATCGTGAGGATGATGATTTAAAAATCTTTTGTTTGAGCCGGTCTGCATTTCCTGATGAGAAAACAAACCTTAGCTTT
>NW_011342332.1:0-4094 GCF_000735185.1 Notothenia coriiceps | reverse complement strand
CCCAAAAGTTTGTCTTGTAACTCGATACCTCAAAAGTTATTGTTCTTGGCCACATGTAAAGCTTGGGCCTGGAAAGCAGTGTCAAACTCGCGGTACAAAATCCACTGGACGTTTCGGTTGCTTTTCAAGGTTTATTTCCAGCAAACATTAAACAAAATACGAAAACAATATGTAACGTAAACTTAAACAGCAGATCCTAGTAATCTGTATTTTACGAAGCATAAGGTTGCGTCTGCGTGTCGATGACGGTATTGCTGCTGCCCTCCCGTCACACACCGCACCTCCAACTTAAAGCCTTAGCCCCGCCCCCTTCACCTGTGCAAGCACACCTCTCACTGAAACAGAAAAATGCATTAATAAAGGTTCCAAATAAATCAAAACAAAATCAACTTAAATGCGGCTCCTACACTAATGATCAGATATTCATGTCTTACTGTCCTCTCTCTTTTCAGCCGTGTCAGTTTGACTTTGCTGTCTTCTGCCCGAACATCACCGAGGCCATGGCTTCATGCAATGCAGGTGAGATCATTGAACCTGTGTGAAAGATGTTTGTGTGAAAGAAGAATAAAGTTTGAATTGCATGAGGGTATTTTGCACATGCGTGTAAATGATGTTGTTGGACAGCCTCACTAGTAAGGCAAGGCACGTTTATTTATGCAGCCCCTTTCAACACAAGGCCATTCAAAGTGCTTCTGGGAGTTTGTTCCAGATGTTTGGAGCATAATAACTGAACTTCTCCATGTTTAGTTCTGACTCTGGGGACAGACAGTTGACCTGTCACTACCCGATCTGTCAGGTTACCCGAGCAGTCTGCGCCAGGGTTTCCATTAGCCGGTAATTACCAGTTTTTAGCTGGTAACATTTATTAAAAAACGGTAAATTCAAAAGGTTAGGTTACCTTGGTTGCTGATTGGCTAATGGTTACACAAGCCAAAACATCATTATGACATCATCATCATACAGAGAGATTCTCCCGTGTTATTATTCAAAGTTAGACTAAACTTTTGAATAATGTACTTCATCTAACTATAAGTAGTTTGTTTGAATTTAATAATTAGGTTGTTTGAAGATTTTCCTTTTTCAAGATTATTGAAAAAGGAAAATTTCGATCTGTTAGGATTATAAACTGAAGCAATATAAAAAAGAGCCCCATTAACTGAGTTTCAAACATCATAGTCCGGTAATTACCTGCTAATGGAAACTCTGCTGCACAATTTTTCTTATTATTATAATTGAAACATGACTGGTAAGTTTCGAATTTGTCCGGTAAAATTAATTATTTCCGGACACTTGACCGGCAAGAAAAAAATCCTAGCGGAAACCCTGGTCTGCGCATGTGCGAAAATGTATAACCTACAATAATACATAATGATTAATGAGTTGATTTATATTCTATATCATAAATCCATACCTGCCAAGTAACTAGTTTGACTTTACATTACTTGTACTTACCTTTAAGGATGAACTTTGGCGAGATCCGTTTTATTTGTAATCACCCTTTACCATATCATCTTTTAAATTGCGTTAAAATGCAAAATAATCCATGGTATATAAGTCTCTCTCTTTCTGCTCTATCAGCACTATGGACATAAATCATTATGTAGGTTTTTCATTTTCGCACATGCGCAGACCGACCGGGTAACCTGACAGACTTGTCCCAGAAGACCTGAGAGTAACACAGTTAGTGATCTATACCTTGTTCATGGTGTCGCCTCTCAGACCAGCAGAACTTCAACGTGTCGGTGGAGAACATGCTGACCCGCTGCCTGGACAACGAGAGGAGCTGGTGTCTCCACAACAGCCAGGCTTCTAACAAAGGCTCCCAGCTGCTGATTGAGGACAGTCTCCCGAAGAAGACGACGACGGACACGCTGGTGTTCCCCTGCATCCTCAGCGCCCTGCAGTGGATCACTCAGGGTCGGGATCCGGTTCTGACTGACCCGGCTAACAGAGTCCTGCCGTTGAAACCTAGCATCAACGCTAAAGCTGCTCCGCTCTGTGATGCCTCTGAGATCCACATCCTCATCGCTGGCAGCCTCCACCTGGTGGGGGGGGCGCTCAAACACCTGGACGCAGCTAACTACAAGTAAACAGACATGGGGTATTAGTGGATTCAAACTGTTTAAAAAATGGGATGTCTCATTGTTCTTGACATCTAAATGAGGTGTGTTTGGTGCTAGCGCTCAAACACCTGGACGCAGCTAACTACAAGTAAAAAGACATGTTAATTCAAACAGTTTAAATAATGGGATGTCTCATTGTTCTTGACATCTAAATGAGGTATGTTAGGCACTAGCTGTTTGGACTGAATGAGACAAGCTGCACCGAGGCACTGTTAGCTTTCCTACAGTAGCTGATGCTAGCGCTCAAACACCTGGACGCTGCTAACTACAAGTAAACAGACATGTGAATTAGTGAATTTAAATAATGGGATGTTCTCATTCTTCTTGAAATCTAAATGGGGTATGTTTGGTGCTAGCTTTGTGTCTTCAGAGGTTTACCTGAATGAGACGAGCTGCACGAGGCTCTGTTAGCTTGATGCTAGGAGATGATGCTAGGAGGCGGGACCAGGGCAGCTCCACCCAGATTCGTACAGACGAGCAGGGGGAGATAACTTTAGTCTTAATGAAGCCAAACATGTTTACATGATCTGAAAGGTGCATTCAGGTGCAGCACGACGAGCGGAGCTGACTCAACTGGAACTGTGTGCCCCGGGATGAACGCTGCGTCGTCTCATTATAAAACAGAAACACGACAAAGTGCCTCATGGAGTTATGATTTCTTGTGATTTAACTATCAATTGGAACACTTGACTATTACGAAGAAAGCCATTTTGCACGGCTTCTAATTTTGTTGGATTTTGGCAATGTATTAAACACATGGCCTACTCGTTTCCTTTTTGTACGTGAGTGTAACTTTGCTAATGTCCTGAGATTTGAAGTTGTGTAATTAACTCTCCTTCCGTGCCATCTGTCAGACTGTACACTGAAATTATAGTAATATATAAATGGTCCTTCATTTGCATTATCTGACACTACATACAAGTATCGTATGTAAAATGGTTTGAAAAGATATTGAAACTGTATAAAAATACATTTGTAATCGGGGTCTTCATGTTGTCATGTTGATTAAGTGACGGGCGTAACCGCAAGTGAGTTTACATTTCATTTCAGAATAAATCAAGAATACTTGTCACTTGTTGCAAGTGTCTGAAATACGAGTTATTAAAAAATGGCTTTGCAAACGTTGTCATCTTTTCTTGGTCTCCTTCCAGCAGCTTAAACCTAATAGGATATGTTTTATAATTATAGAAACAACTGTTATCAATTAATTGTAATCAACATCTCCCCCTCATCTGCACCGCTCCATCATCATCATCATCAGTGGTAGAGGTCTGATATACACACTGAAGATCACAATATGGGTGTCTGTCTAGGATGTATTGGAAAGCAAGTTTTCTAGGAAATGGGCAATTATAATTGACTATATAGTTACATGTAAGTTATATTTGTTTTTTATTTAAGTCTAGCTCACCAACATCCAGCTGGAGGTAAGTAAACTAACTAGACTGCATTTATATATAGCGATTTCCATGTCTTTATGACCCTATGCTCGTACTATACTTGATTATTTCCATTTGATGCTACTTGTGCTTTTAGTCCACTACATTTTGGAGGCAAGTAATGTACTTTTTACTGTTCTACATTTATTAAACACTCAGTTACAAGCTACTTAGTACAAATGAAAACACATGATGTGATGCAACATGTTAGTTTTTAATATTCACAAGCTACCCTGCAGTATACAAAGTCATTCAAACTAGCTGCACCTTTACCAGCTTTGAGAACACTTTCATGATCAATGATTATAAAACATATCATATATATTATTCTGAAATGGACCAATCTGCTCAATGACTACTTTTACTGTAACAGAGTATTCCTACACTCTGGTACTTGTACTTTTACTCAAGTACAAGATCTGAGAACTTCTATTTTTACTCAAGTACAAGATCTGAGTACTTCTACTTTTACTCAAGTACAAGATCTGAGTACTTCTCCTTTTACTCAAGTCTTACTGTTGAACAGCTTCTT
>NW_011342331.1:0-2326 GCF_000735185.1 Notothenia coriiceps | reverse complement strand
CACACACACACACACACACACCCCACACACACACACACACACACACACACACACACACACACACACACACACACACACACACAGGGCGCTGTAAGTGATGAAAGTGGGGGATGTTGGCTTATCAGGCGCCCGCAGCTCACAGCCAAAGTGGGAGCGTGGGAGCGAGAGAGAGAGAGAGAGAGGGAGGGAGGGAGAGAGAGAGAGGGCACACCGGTACCAGCGCTTTTGTTATTACTAGCATCTGGTGCTGGCTGCGCTAACGGATATAAAAAGAAGATGTTTCTACAACCAGGGTGGAGGAGAGCTCTCCTGTCAGACTGAGAGGCTCAGTGAGGTAAAGGACTCTCTGAGTGTTTAGATAGTTCACTTTAGTCTAAGTTATCTCAGTGGGTATCAAATGGTTTGACTTAACCAATTTGGTTATGTTCACATACTTATTTGATTATTAAAATGTAAACCGATCTTTTTCAGATGGGTGTTTAGAGTTGTACCCCCTAGATCAGGTCTCTAGTAATTGTGTGCTCAAAGTGCACCAGATTGAAGCATTTTACTTTAAAATGTTCAAAATAATCTTCCCGGGGGGGCATACCCCCGGACCCCCCTACAGGAGGTGATGTCCACCCCCCAATTAATACATGTTCATACAATACTGAATACATTTGAAGCCATTTTTACGCCAATAAGTTTCTGTTTTTGTAGTGTATTTGTCTTGTGTGGAGATTTTTCGTTTATTCTTTACATATAAAATCTCGCCTAGGGCAGCAAATTGGCTAGAACCGGCCCTGGTACTAGGCCTCAAGAGCCTTTCTTCTGCTGACACATAGAAACAAATTGGCGGGGCGCACACACAAAAAAATGCCACGCGGTCTGCGCTCACATTATGTATGGGGTTTGAACCTGTGCTCCCCTGATCCCAACACCATGGCTTTATCCACTGCGCCACACGCCTCCCTGTATGTATTTAGTTCTAAATATGAGCATTCATTCTGGTTGTGGCTTTATAAATGTGGGCAGGGCTTTATACATATGGGCGGGGCTTGACTCTCTAGTTCTTCAATGTGCGGCTGTGACGTGGGCGGGGCTTTATACATGTGGGCGGGGCTTGACTCTCCTCACTGTGTGGCTGTGATATGGGCGGGGCTTTTTACATGTGGGTGGGGCTTTATACATATGGGTGGGGCTTTATACATGTGGGCAGGGCTTTATACATATGGGTGGGGCTTTATACATGTGGGCGGGGCTTGACTATCTCTCCTCAGTGTGCGGCTGTGATGTGGGCGGGGCTTTATACATGTGGGCGGGGCTTTATACATGTGGACGGGGCTTGACTCTCTCTCCCTCCTCAGTGTGCGGCTGTGATGTAGGCGGGGCTCTCTCAGGTGTGTGTGACGCCTCCACAGGACAGTGTGTGTGCAGAGAGAACGTCACGGGACGCACCTGTGAGCGCTGCCAGGTGAGTCTCACCTGTACCTGAGGATAATCATATCATTAATATAATAAATACAGAAAATGTAATCGATGTTTTATTTCTCAGTCGGGGTTCTTCGGGCTGCAGAGTGGGCGGGGCTGTCAGTCCTGCGGCTGCAGCCAATCAGGATCCGTCTCAGAGTCATGTGACGAGGAGGGGCGGTGCCAGTGTGTGGAGGGGGTCGGGGGGGACAGGTGTGATCGCTGTCACCGTGGTTACTATGGTCACCATGCCAACGGCTGCACAGGTATGTAAACAGGAAGCAAATCTGTCTGTCTGCTGATTGGTGACTCTCTCCTCTCTGATTGGCTGTGATCTGCTCTCTTCCTCCCAGCATGCACCTGTGATCACACCGGGGGGAACTGTGACCCAGAGAGTGGAGAGTGCACCTGCCCCCCCCACACAGAGGGACTCACCTGCAGCAGGTGTGAGACAGGTTACTGGGGGAGAGACTCTACAGGCTGCAAGGTACACGCACACTTTCACACTGTCACTCACACACACACTGACTCACAAACACACACACTCACACACACTCTCACACACACACAGACTCACACACACACACATACTCTCACACACACACACACACACACACACACACACACACACACACCACACACACCACACACACACACACACACACACACACACACACACACACACACACACACACACACACACACACACACACACACACACACACACACACACACACACACACAAACTCTCTTGTGGCTGAATGCTGGCTAGTGCCCCTACACACACACACACGCACGCACAACACACACACACACACACACACACACACACACACACACACACACACACACACACACACACACACACACCCACACA
>NW_011342330.1:0-11972 GCF_000735185.1 Notothenia coriiceps | reverse complement strand
GCATATATTAGATAATAATCTCTATCTAACTCCTAACACATCTAAATCTACTTTCAGCATGGATAAATGTTCATAAAATACATCCATTGTTGTTTATTAGGCTTCTTGAAATACAATAAAAACACATAACAGAACAGATTAACATAACATTAACATTAACATAACAGCTTACAAATAGCCTGGAAATGGTACAAACAAGTGGCAACATGTGTGACGAAGGTGTGGCCAACAGGTCGTCCTGTCCACCATAGTTAGGAGGTAGGTAAAAACCTGGGAGGAGGGTAATGGACCAACCAGACGTGGTCAAACCTCCTCTCAGGCACTAGAAATTGCTCCAGGGGGGCCTTCGTGTGGTGGTGCCCCTTAGCACGCTGGCAAGCCATGCACTTGCCGGCCCAAGCCTTCACGTCCTTTTTGAGCCCCCGCCAGACGAACTTCGCGGCCACCATCCGCACCGAGGGCTTCCCGCCGGGGTGCGACAGGTCGTGCACCGCCTCGAACACGGAGCGCCTTCAGCTGGTGGGAACGACTGGACATGGCTGGCCCGTGGAGACGTCACACAGGAGAGTAACGCCCGCGTCACCGAAAACCACATCCTCCAGGCGCAGCCCACTTCAGGGCCTGGACGCTGGGGTCTATGACCTGGTCCGCTGCCATGCGGGTATAGTCGAGGCCCAACTGGACGGCCCCGATGACGACCCTGGAGAGGCAATCTGCGACCAGGTTTGACTTACCGGCCACGTGCTGGATGTCTGTGGTGAATTCCGAGATGTAGGAAAGCTGTCGTTGCTGTCAAGCAGACCAAGGCTCCGCCACCTTGGACATGGCGAACGTGAGTGGCTTGTGGTCAATGAACGCCGTCAATTCACGGCCTTCCAGCAAAAACCGGAAGTGCTGGCGG
Organism: Notothenia coriiceps; assembly: GCF_000735185.1. Lineage (NCBI taxonomy): Eukaryota > Metazoa > Chordata > Actinopteri > Perciformes > Nototheniidae > Notothenia > Notothenia coriiceps. The sequence goes on along the minus strand of NW_011342330.1, from coordinate 11,071 downwards.
CTGAAGAAGGCGAGTGGTTGCCAGGCGCCCTCCACCCACTGCTCATGCACCGCACCGACGCCGTAGTCCGATGCGTCTGTGGTAATGGAGATGGGGGCCATGGATGACGGATGCGCCAACAGGGCCGCCTGAGCCAGCGTGGTCTTGACCTCTTTAAAAGCAACCTCAGCCTCCGCCGTCCAGTTGATCTCCTGGATGGGGGCCTTACCCTTCAATGCCCCATAATGTGGGCGGCCCGGGCGATGAAACGGTGGTAGAAGGTCACCATCCCCAGGAACTCACGGAGCGACCGGGCTGTGAGTGGGCGAGGAAACGCCGTGACAGCCTCAACCTTCGCCAGCAGGGGTGCTGCCCCGCCTTTGGTGGCGCGGTGCCCAAGGAAGTCAATGTCAAACACCCCGAAGAGACACTTTGCAGGATTAATTATCAACCCGTGTTGGCTGAACCTCGTGAAAAGGGCTTGGAGGTGGGACACGTGTTCCTCCTCTGAAGTGCTGGCGATGAGTATGTCGTCCAAGTAGACGAACACAAACGGTAAGTCCCGCAGCACCGAATCCATCAGGCACTGGAATGTTTGAGCAGCGTCCTTGAGCCCAAAAGGCATCCGCAGGAACTCAAACAACCCAAATGGCATTATCACCGCCGTTTTGGGAATGTCCAGGGGATGCATGGGCACCTGGTGGTATCCACGAACTAGGTCCACCTACCCGCCAGGTGCCCCGAAAAGTCCTGAATGTGTGGAACAGGGTAGCGGTCGGGTGTCGTGGCGTCGTTGAGGCGGCAGTAGACCGGGCGCCAAACAACATTAGGCTTGGGAAGGATGTGCAGAGGAGACGCCCAAGGACTATCAGACCGGCGGATGATACCCAGGCGTTCCATGGTTGAGAACTCCACCTTCTCTACTGCGAGTTTGGAAGGGTACAACCGCCGGACCCTGGCGTAGACTGGGGATCTCTCAGTGGTGACGTGGTGCTCCACCCCATGCTTGGTGCTGGGCACAGAGAAGGTGCGCAGCGTCAGGTCCGGGAACTCGGCCAACAGCCTGAGGTACTTGTCCACACCCGACAGTGAGCCCGACAGCCCGTTGTACGAGCTTTGAAGGCCTTTCTCTCAAAATTATGACTCGGTGACAGTCATTATATAATGTGACATATTTTGCTTAATATTTGGAGTACAACAACAATCCTGATATCATTAGAAAGCTAGGAATCTCCTCTTTCCAACAGTGTATACAACTCAAAACGTGTCTTCGGGTCAATGCGACTGATTTCGATAGAGCAGGTCACATATTTGCCCAGGCGTGGGGGATCTGCGATAAATCCGACTAACCTAGACGACGTGGAGCTCCCCAGCGCCGCCACCACGTGAAAATACTTCGGGTCCTCGTCACGGAGGTAAAGTGTGCCTCCACTTGTGCGAACCACGCCGTAGCGGCATGTTCCCAAAACCCCGGCAGTTTAATATAAACATCGCGATCAGCCATGTTCACTAAGTCTTCGGAAACTATCTAAAAAACGTAAGGGTCACCAGTGTAGAGCCGATGAATGGGAGTCGGAGGCGGCGTGTTCAGTATGGAACTCCACACTTTATTTTCCATTTGGTTTACAGAGGAAAGAGTAACTTGCTAGCTGCTACTGTCAAGCTAAAATGATAACAACAACAAGGTACACTCTCTAACAGGTCTGTGGTGCAACACACACTATAAACCACAGTGAATTATGTCCCGTAATGTTGCAAATTAAGTTCCATGATGTGTGATACCTAGTTATAACCAAAAACCCTCAGAATACCGTGTGTGTGAATATGAGTGCTGAGAGCAGCATGGCGGGCGCTGTGACATAGAACAAAGTGATTTTCGCTGATGTGTCCCTGTGGGTTTAATCCAGCGTGGCATACAGAGCGTGGCACAGCCTACGAGGATTATGCGTGCTGGACTTGGCCCACTCTCTCCTCCTCTTTGCCCTACTTTCCATTGAATCCTGCACAGAAAGGCAGAACAAGAGCTCTCTGCTCTCTCTCCATATATAAATATATATTTATATATATAGTGCAGGAATGCAGGGACAGATGGAGCAGTGGGAAAGGGAGGGTGTCATTATTTAACAGAGAAAGAGACAGTGAGCTCACAGCTGATATATAATATAATAATATATAATAATACAAGTATTATGCCTTAATGACTGTGTTCGTGTTCCTTGGTCTTTCTTTTCATAGTTGCTTCATGTCATTTACATTTTTAGCAGTCAGTTGTGATCAAACTGCAAAGAGCTGCCATGACAAATGTCTACTCACGAAAGGAGGGCAACGCCCTTGGCAGCCCACACTGTCCCCATTCACCGCTCTTGCCAATGACAGCCAAGCTGCATTTTAAATGCTCAACTGCAGCACAGCGCTCCATTTTTAACAAATATAACTCCTCTCTCTCTGATCATGACGGATTTCAATCCCGCTGTTCTGAACACATGATGACGGATGTCTCAATGTGCATACATGCAGTCAGCTGGTCAATTCAGCAATTTACACTAGTTATTTTTGTGCACGTTAATATCAGTCAATTCATATTTCGTAAAGGATGTGGGTATTTTAGTATCAACATGTATTGGAAATATGCCCAAAGGGAAAAATAGAGTCAGTAGGACCCACTCACGGGTTGGCTCAGAAGATTCTAGCGTGTATTTAAAAAAATAAATCAATGGAATCAATTCATACAAAATACAATAAAAGTGAAGCTCAACACCCCGATAAATAACTTTGCTGCTCTAGCAAATTGGCAATATAACTGAGTGATGAGTGTGTGACAGATGAGGCTGTGTCTCTGCACACACCCATTTATATATTCAGTTTCTGAGCCTCCTGCTGCCTTCCTGCTTGTGTCTGTGGGAATGGGTTTTGGGTCAGTGCTCATGGGCTCTTTATTCCTGTTTAGCGGTGGCTCTGACACCTGGCCCGCTCCCCCCCCAGCTCCTAATTAATCGCTGCTGATACTAACAGGAAGCGAGCAGCCGGAAACATGGGCCATTTGGATGCAACAGTGGAGGCTGGCAATTCAGGCCCACTCTGAGAACCAACAAAATACTAAACACTCAATTCAATAATAAACACAAATACTATAATTGTTTTTGTATATTGTTATGTGTGATAAAACTCTAACTTAAAAAAGTTAAAACAATTTTAAATGTTCCCACTTTGATAGGAAAACATTAGTAAACATTTATGTTAATGAAGGAGCTGCTGTCGCCTGTCCACCAACCAGAACATTATGCACATGTTTTCCACTGACTCCTGTTTCACACCCGTGTGAAATGGTCTAGCCTGGTGAGTATAGGTGCTGACCAAACTCAAATTAAGGCATCCTTAGAAGCATCATGGGATGAGCCTTAATGATGCCGGTGACGGATGTAGTTGTGTGAACAATGAGAAAATGAGTGACACCTGGATGACCAGGGAGACTAGATGTTTCAGAATCTTATGAATCCAGCCAGCACTTTGTGTTAAATCAGACTGAGGTCTCTGCCTGGCTCAAAGCATCAAACTGAAAGATCTTTTTCTGTGGCAGTATGGGAAATGTAGGATCCACTGTTTTGGGGGTGTATCAGGGACTAAAACTGATGGTATATACTTCTGGGTGACTGTGGCTGTGAGGGAGTGTGGTCGTCTTTCAACCAGAAGGTTGTGGGTTCGATCCCAGCCCATGCAGTCAACATGTCGATGTATCCTTGGGCAAGATACTTAACCCTGAGTTGCTCCCGATGGCATGGCCAACGGTGTGTGAATGTGTGTGAATGTTAGGTCCTAGAGTAAGGTACACTGCTCTGTATGAATGGGTGTGAATGGGTGAATGACATTTAGTATGTAAAGCGCTTTGAGGGGTCTTAAAGACTGGATAAAGCGCTATATAAGTACAGTCCATTTACAATTCTGCTGCTTTAAATGTAACCAATCTGCTTTTGTCTCACTCTTACGAGTCCTAATTTTATAGAAGCAGAATAATAAATCAAGCTGTGCTCTGTCTGAAAATCCTGACAGTATTCCAATATTTACACATCATTTGGCTGCCTGCAATTAACCATGAACCGTCGATCATTCCCTTGGAGGTAAATCTGAGATTTTTTTGTTTCTAAAATGATTATAGAAAATGGCCAATTTTTATATATTGTATCAACTTCTAGTAATTGCTGTTTGATGAACCGTGTGGTTTGTATTAGAGTAAAATGTGGGCTCAACTCTAGTGTCGCAGTGATCTCTGTGCTGCTCCTCTGCTGCTGAAGACACGTGAAGCTGAGAGCAGCATGTTTGAGGGCGTTCAGTGAATTACTTCCGCTCTGTTTGTAGGCTAATAGCTACTTTTATGCAAAGACTCATTGAAGTGGGCAACTTGTGTGTTAGTTTGTGGAGTTGTGTGTGTACTTATTAGATCATAAAGGCAGACAATAAAAGCACCAGAATTAAACAACTGTCACTTAAATGTATTTTGTGACGGAACATGAACAGGAAGTCCGGCTGTCATCCCCTCTCGTCTCAAAGCCCCTGAAGGGAGAGGCTTTACTCAGCACCCGGACTCTCAGGGTGATGTAAATAATTGAGGATGTGTTGGATACCCAGAGCTAGCAGCATGGTTTCACCTGACATGTGGTGGGGGGATGGCACACAGATTATAGACCTCACTCAGAGGTTTATGGATGTAGAGTCACAGAGAGCAGATGCCTGGGGCAGGAGAGGAGCTGTCAGGGAGCTGTGGCTGTGGATGTGTGTGGCTATTATTAGCACTGTGTTTAAATATACAAAGGGCAGTTTTGGTGTGAGCGTGTTGTTTCAAGAACCTGTGAGATGATAAAAGGCTATTTAGGAAGTCAGTATTATTTTTGACAGATTCTTCATAAGTTAATCAGCATTGTTCACATTACAAAGTGATCTACCAGCAACTTGCACTTTCATCTACAAGTTTCCCAAAACAGTGTTGTTACACCTTGAGTTGAGGAACGCTTGACCTTTCCTCTTTTACTTCCATAGATCTCTGTGTTGGCATGTTTTGCAAAGAGGGATTTTAAATCAGTTTCTCATGTCTGTTTGAACACAGTCCTAGTTACTGTAGGAAACATAAAATATTCAGACACAGATGAAAATGATGAATTATTTGAGACTATAATTATTGTTCTTTTGCTCCACCATTTACTGTACAATCACGGCCCTGACAGAAAGTGTCTCCTCTTTTTTTATCATTTTTACTTTCTCATTGTCTGTCACACACATGCAGCTGCACACACTCCTCTGTTCCGAGTAACGGATACAAGATAAAAAAAAGAGTAACTGCATTCCCTTACAGTTACAGTAAGAAAAAACATAATCAGATTACCGTTAAATTTTTTTATACTGAGGATTGCTTGCAGGATAACAATGTATCAATAAAGATGGATATATTAAAGGTAGACTTACTGCCTGGGTTTTCTTTTTGGTTTTTCTTTTCGCTACTTTCATTCTTTATTTAAATAGATTTTTTTAATGCAGTAGGTGGACACCTGATTCATTAAAACGAAAATACCGTTTTATTTTAATTCATATATTAAACTAAAACACTTGTTGTAAGTGCTACTATTCTGTAGGTCTAGCCTACATTTAATAAGACACATTTATGATCCTGAATATCTTGGTTTCTTCTTTTCTATGGTCACATTGTTCTATTTTCTTACATAATACACTTAAAGGTCCCCTATTATACTGTTTTTCATCAATACGATATACTTTATTGTCCCCGTAAGGAAATGTGTTCTGGACTCCGTCCTGCAGTTCCACATACATGTACATATACAAACATAGTAAACAATAAGAAATACATACACATATCATCACTCATACACCGTTTGCACATACACAATACACAGACGCACCTACTGATGCAGGCGACCTATTGCACAACCCTCATGGCCAACATGAGTATTACATCACACATGTTGAGGTTGAGCAGTCGTAATGGACAGAGGCTAGTAGGAATGAGTGCTTCTAGAGGTTCGGGAACCCTGCATCTTCTACCAGAAGGAAGGAGCTGGAATTCTGGGTGAAGAATGTGGGGGGGGGATCAGACACGGTTTGTTGTGCCTGTCTAATAATGGACTGCTCATATATGTTAAGGAGAGATAGATATTTTTTGACCCCCATAATTCTCATAGCAGTCTGTACCAGGTGAGCGATCTGTGACGATATTTGGTTGAAAAGAACTCAATGGTGCTCTAGTAGGAGATTCAGGTGATAAGGTGGGGGGGGGGTTACCTTGGTTGGTTATTGGCTAATGGTTACACAAGCCAAAAAAAATCGTTATGACATCATAAAGTGGCCAAAATCTGGGAGGTTTTTATATGGATCAGGACAAAAAGTGAGAGAATCTTTTTTCCTGAAACTTTCAGAATCTCTTTACACTTGTTTATGTAGAAAAGACATGAAAAAGTGGATTTTGCATAATAGGTGACCTTCAAGTAAAAAACACCTGATATTTAATGTCTCCTAATTGCGTTTGATGATGAGGTCATCCATCGGAAAGTAATCAGGTTACTTTTATATTTTGATACTCAAGTTGGATGACTGATTACAGGTAACCAGTAATTGTAACGGATTACATTATTTTTTTTAAAGTAATCCTCCCAACCCTGATGTCCACATAGTGATTTTATCCAGCTAGACACATGTTTCACAAACATCCCAATTGTTTAATGACCAATTACAGTAATTCGACACATATCTTAAATATAAACTCATTTCAAATAAATAAATTACATTCACCCTTATGCAAGTGGTCAGGATGAATGTGAGCTAAAAATAAATTACAATTACAGAAATGAAGAAATCTTTGCCAGTGCAGTATGTAAAATGACTGAATTCAATTTCCTGTAATAAACTCAATATCTATGACTGAATATATAATATAATATTTGATTTTCATATTTGATTTTGTCACCTGCAGAAGTACTAATGGACTCAACCACAGCAACAGCAGAACTGGGCTGGACCATCTACCCAACACAGGGGGTGAGTGGAACAAACCAATACACAAGGAACCGCCTGCAGTATGCAGCTGACCTTCTGATGTTCTGTTGCAATGTGACAGTCGCCATAGTGATGCATTCACAGTAGCTTTTCAGGTTGAAATGCACCAATGAGAGGACTCCCTCAGTGTCAATAAAAAACATTTGTTTAAAGCTCTGGAATTAGGAAGGGCCTTGTTTCAGTGCTAACGGATGATGATGAAAGCCTCTATACATAACGTTTTAACATGTAAAGTAACCAACAATTTCATAGCCTTTATGTGCCTTTTATCTATTCTTATGTGTGCCTTTTATCTATTATTGTAATATTGCCAAGGCACACAGGGGATAGGTGCATGTTTGCTGTGAAGCACTTCCGTAAACCCTCTGTTTTTAATATGTGCTATATAAATAAAGTGGATTGGATTGGATAAATGTAGGTAAGAAAAAATAACAATATTTTACTCTCAAATGTAGTGAAATTGATGTATAAAATAAATGCAATGAAATGTAAACACTTAAGTAAAGTACAAGTTGCTCATCATTTCAGAAAATTAAATCTACAGAGAGTAAATCTGATACATTTCATAACTGGTAGCTAATGCCTGTTGTTGACGTTCTAATCCAAATGTAACCCCATTACAGCTGGGTAAAGAATAACATAAGAAGGTAAACAAATATACTTTTTGACTGTTACAACTTTAAAAAAACAAACAATTTCATTATGAATGTGTTGTCAAGCTATATTCAGTTTAAACCATAGCCTTCTTGTTGGAATACAGTGTTTACAACTATTTTATTTGAACTGCCTAAAATAGTTCAAGAGTAGTGTAGCATGTTTAAATCTGTCTTTGTTTACACCCTCCTGACAAACAACCTTCTGGAAGTCATGAAAATGTTGACCCCGATAAATAAAGATGGAACTAGTGACAATGTTAAAGCACTGCAAAACCTTCTAAGGTGTGTTCAGACTCAATGTGAAATGAGTGATGATGTGTGTGTATGACAAACCAAGTATTTCTTTTGGGCCGTACCACTTCATAAAACCTATAAGTGTACGTTTTTGTAGTTCTTGTTCATTAATTATGTGTCACTGAATAAACTGTTGTTGCTTGTGTGTTTTGTAGTGGGAAGAAGTGAGTGGCTATGATGAAAACATGAACACTATTCGAACATACCAAGTGTGCAACGTCTTCGATAGCAGCCAGAACAACTGGGTCCGCACCAAGTACATCCGGCGCCGCGGGGCTCAGCGCATCCACGTCCAGATGAAGTTCTCAGTGCGAGACTGCAGTTCTATACCCAACGTCCCTGGCTCCTGCAAGGAAACCTTCAATCTGTACTACTATGAGTCGGACTCTGACACAGCCACTAAATCGTCCCCCCCCTGGATGGAGAACCCCTGGGTGAAGGTGGACACTATAGCAGCCGATGAGAGTTTCTCTCAGGTGGATCTTGGTGGACGAATCATGAAGATTAACAGTGAAGTCCGGAGTTTTGGACCTGTATCGCGCAGTGGCTTCTACCTTGCTTTTCAGGATTACGGTGCATGCATGTCAATCATCGCTGTTCGAGTCTTCTACAGGAAATGTCCCGGTGTGACCCAGAATGGTGCTATCTTCCCGGAAACTCTTTCTGGAGCAGAGAGCACGTCTCTGGTGGCGGCCAGAGGGGTGTGTGTTCCCAACGGGGAGGAGGTGGATGTTCCCATCAAGCTGTACTGCAACGGGGAGGGGGAGTGGATGGTCCCCATCGGGCACTGCATGTGCAAGGCCGGGTACGAGTCAGTGGAGAATGGAACGGTCTGCAGAGGTAAGACACCACGGGGTCTAGACTAGAAAGCATCTCAGCAAATATTGCATGTGACAGTAAAACATGAGTGTATATGTGTGGTCACAACCACATTTACAAATAGGGTTGTTTTTTTCTTTAGTACCAGCATTATGGGGAGATTAATCAAAGTTGCGAGTACAGGAGTTGGTGTTATAAGAGCAGTGTACCGAGTGACAGGCACTGCTACACAACACCAGTCATCTTCCTCAACCTAATCATCTGTGTCTTCTCTAATAAGGAATGAATGTAATTCATTGTTTCAACTTGTGTGTTCTTTATAGAGACTAACGTGTCCTCTATGCAAGCCTCCCGTGTCTGTCCTCACATCCTCGGGACTGTGAGACAGACACGGGCTGAGCAGAGGGAAGTCAGTGTGGTGCTTGTGAAGCAGGCTGTTGAAATGATTATTTATTTACTTGCGAGCAGTGACACGATGGGGCAGCTGCTGCAGGGTGCAGTGTCACAGCTACAGTGGAGGAGGCCGGGGGAAATTGGAAAATAATTTACAGATTTCTTCGAATTGTATGATTGAATAACAGAAACCAATTGAAACTGTTTGCATTTATAACGTTTGATAAACCATATGACTTGAACCGTTAGTATAAATTTAAGTAAAGGTTTTCATAAGTACAGTTTTTTGTGAAAGAAGCATGTGGACTGTTTTAACTCTCTCAAAAAAGAATCGGAATCAATAAGCAGACCTGGAAATGAAACTGGAACCTCCAAATCCAAACAATAGCCAACCCTATTTACTAAGGAAAAAAGGTGAGAAATTAAAGCTAGATTGACGTGCATTTTGATGAAAAATAACTGTAGCTAGTTAAGTAAGTTTAGAGTTATTAGTTCAGCCTATATGTAAATATTAACATTGTTGACTGAAAGGATATGCAAATAAGTGAGTGGCGTAATGAAGTGATGTCAAGCAACCTTTTCGAGCAGACGTCAGCTACTTTCCAGTTAATAATCTTAATCAGGTCCTTCCCTGTATCTTGGCTGAGTGAAGACTAACATGTGATGCAATATTTAACATCTTTAAACAAACAGATGGAGGTCAGAGGATTCTTCCTGCATTGCCTCCTGGGATCAAGCATTTTGGCTGGCTCCTGTGATGTTGGCCCAGGATGGGGTCCACAGTAGAGCTCCATCTCCTTAACAAGTGTGTCATAGACTTTGGCAAGACTCATCCTTTCATGATGCATTTGTAACAGACCAATAGTTCACATGTGAGTTATATCTCAAACAGGCTCCGCCCTCTACGGGACTCTATGGGTACTACTCTCAACCATGCTATGCGAGCATTCACATACCGAGTTGCATAAACCTAGCCGGCCAATCGGGGCGAGCCTACCTGAATGTGTGCGCAGGCCCACTGTATATAAGGCGGCTAGGCCTCCTGTCTTTCATCCTTTTTCTCTTCAGCGAGCAGGACAAACAACTGACATAAATAAATGTGAGAAAGGGAAAGAATAAGAAGGAAAAAGTTACCGTTACGTTCGCCATTCACGTTCGCCATTCCAGCGGGGCGGATGGCTCCGGGGAGGAGGATGACGAGGACTTCTCGTTGTAGGGCACTTCCCGGTCCGGCGTCCATGGAAGTCCACCGCCCAGGTCTGTACTTCCCCCTGGTGATGACCATGGTGGCGGAGCCTGGCAGCCCATCTGATCCCACAGGCAGCAGGCTGGGCAGAGAACCTCTGACAGAAAGTGACAGACCTAATGTTAGACCTATTTACAGGCAATGGACGTCCACTCTCGGGAGAGAGACCTCCAGCATGTGTCCCTGAAATGGAGACTCTGTTTATTTCACTCATCCAGGACAGAGACCGGGGAAATCTCCTCTCTGTGGCCCCTCCAAGACCCACAAAGGACGGACTAAAGACCTCCAGCATGTGTCCCTGAAATGGGGACTCTGTTTATTTCACACTTCCAGGAGAGACGACGGGTAAATCCCCTCTCTTTGCCGGCTCACAGAGCCCTGAAGGACGGACTAGAGACCTCCAGCATGTGTCCCTGAAATGTGGACTCAGGTTATTTCACACATCCAGGTCAGACACCGGGGAAATCACCTCTCTGTGGCCCCTCCAAGACCCCCAAAGGACGGACCACAGACCTCCAGCATGTGTCCCTGACATGGGCACCTCCATAACCTTGCACACCGTGAGTCCCCGGACTCCCGGACTTAAGCACTCCCCCACGGACTAAACCCAGATGATCACACCCTTCAG
>NW_011342329.1:0-3982 GCF_000735185.1 Notothenia coriiceps | reverse complement strand
CCAGTCCACACATATGCTCCATCAAGGACGGTGCTACAGGCCGCAAGGCAGTGCACTTAAAACTACAATAAGCATGTTAATGTTAATCTAACAGCTCCCCCCCCCCCCAATTTTGCATTTTGAAATGCTCCCGATTTCTGAGGGCAACTATGGTGTGGGTCCTTGTACTCACGAGTCGGGCTAACGTCCACGCTAGCTTCCACGCTAGCTGCTATATGTTTTGCATTGAGGTGATACTTGAGGCTTGATGTGCTGCGGTGATATGCGAATTCCTTTTTGCATAATTTGCAAACAACTGTGCTCTTATCGACGCTTCCATCCGTCCGTTTTTAAAACAAAATGTCCCATTCACGGGGCCAACCAAAGCGGTCTCATCAGCTTCTTCGTTCACGTTTGACTATTGTTCACTGTGGTTTGTTGTTGTCTGAAGTAATGAACGTTAGTTGGTGCTCCAGTATAATCGGTACCCCTGAAACTCATCCAGTGAGAAACGTTCCGCGGTGCAAAAATAAGTGCGATTAAAATGCGTTAATTTTTGTGTAATTAATTAATCTTAATTAACGCGTTAAAGTCCCGGCCCTAAAATATATATATATATATATATATATATTAACATAAGAAATTGAAATGAGAATTTGAAATGAAAGACAAAGCATATTTATACAAACAAATAAAATGGTATAAAAATATTTTATCTTTATTAACTGAGTATGTCTTTAGTAGGCTACAATTTGCATTTGATTTCAAGGAAGACATTTACACTTAATTGAGTATTGTAATTTATAAATTGTGTACCTTTTTAATTCTAAATGTCTTTGCACTCTATAGAACTTATGCTCAAGTTCTGAAGCAATTTCTATGGTGTTGAATATCCTGCAGCTTCTCTCTGTATGTAGTGGATTTCTAACGTTGGTCTTTCTGCTCTTTAGTTCAGGCCGGCCCCCCGAAACCAGCCAAGTCTCTGCGGGAGGAGGAGCCGATGAAGGCCTCCTCACAGGCCGAGCTGTCTGCAGAGAGGTGGGTGATGCGTTCAAGTCCTCAATATATTCTAGATACTTTGCCATGATCAGCAGCAACAACCTGTGATGAAATAGAAGAGTGTTTCCTTAGACCTTAAGAGATGATCACTTAAAGGTCTCCTATCATGCAAAATGCACTTTCTGATGTGTTTTATACATAAATGTGTGTCCCTGGTTCGTCAGGGAACTCACTAAGTGTCACAAAACAAAACTCTCTCTCTCTCTCTTCCTCCGTACCAAAATCTCTAAAAACGGGGGTACAACGGAGCTGATCCAGATTTGCGTCCGATATGTGGGCTGGCTTTACACCCACGACCCTATCAGAAACAATGCGTAATATGGTCTTTGTTTACATTAGCAAGAATCTCTAACAGTCAGAGCTAACCTGTACTGGAAAGAGTGTGTAAAAAAGCAGGATATTAAAAAAAAAAGGAACTCGCCTTGTGGTAAACCGGCAAGAGAAAAAGCATTTGGGCTCCATCCTGTTTCAGAAATAATCCTTGATGTGGTTTTGAACATGATATATGGCGTTTCATCACAGCAGCATTTAGCTGAGAACCTCCCGGTAGGATTCTGACTGAGCATTAGCTCCCATCCCCTCTTTTCTTTTTTCTTTTATAGCCAAGGACCCAAAATTAGCACTCCTAACGGGGCTGATATAGAGGGGTATGAGGCATGGCTAGAATGGGTGATCTGTTTGGTATTTTGAACAAAACACATAGACATGTATTTATATATTTTTATATATCGGAGACTCATAATTGATGCCTTAAATAGCATAATAGGAGACCTTTAACATTGAGTAACAAAAATCTGTCACTTCCTGTCAGAAGCTGCTGTATAATGTGATGACATGTGTGTAATTCCTCCTCCAGGCTGAAGGAGTTCAAGTCGTCGCTGTTCGCTGTGTTCCAGTCCGCTCACGCCCAGTCGGTGAAGATGAAGACGCTGATGGAAGACATCAACAAGGGCCGCGAGAGCCGCTTCACGGAGCCCGACATCCGCGCCGCTCTGGCCCGCATGCAGGACGACAACCAGGTCATGGTGGCCGATGACATCATCTTCCTCATCTGAGGGGCCGGCGTTTCTGAATTTGATTACATAGACTTTAAAAGAAACTGGGACGCGTATTCTAATGAACATTTACCCAATACTGTTCACATTTAATCTGCGGTCAGTTATGAAAAAAAGAAGATATTTGAAACCGTTTGTTCTCATGGTGGTTTTGAACAACTTTACTGCAGATTGATCAATTTGATGAAACCACCAAACCAACCAGCATTGCTCCAACAGAATAAGGATATTATTAAGTTGTCACCAACACTTGTGATGTCTGGATTTGTATATAGTTGAAGAAAAATTGTAACTCTTGTGTATTAAAAAATCAAATGTAATGGGACACAACTTTGGTTCTTAAATGAACTGACAGTGCTACATTACAGAATGTTACTTAACCTCTTCCACTTGTGTTGTTTTAAGGGGGGGGGGGGCATGGGATCTGTACGTGCAACATAGAATATGTACACATCATCTGAGGGCTGGGAACCTGAAGATTATAGTTGATCAAATTGATCTGAAATCCCTCTTTTATACCACATTAAGACAGACACCATGGAGCCACATTTGGTGTTTAAACATGTTGGCATTTGGAGCTTTTTTTGTATTTTTGGGAAATTCTGGAAAATGCTCTGAAAACCTTGTGTTGTCAATATACATAGTATATTCATGCATCCTCTGGTATCCCTCAGTCTGTAGTTTGTAGCTGACAAGTCTAATGAGGTTTTAATTATCCTCACAACAGCCAATTGTATAGAGCAAGAGGCGCATTCACACCGCAGTACTTTACCCACAAAGGTTCATCAGAACTTAGTTCATGAGAACTCTTTAGTTCTCATGAACTAAGTACAGATCGCGTTCACACCGGAATAAGTCCCTGGGGGATTACGCAAATGAAGCCGCCGTCGTCACTTCTTCTTCTGCTTTGGGTTTACTGGCAGGCCGCAAACAACTTCACGGCGTATACTGCCACCCCAAGTCGCCAGAGTTGGGGACTGTCTTCAGTAGAAGCTGCTGGGACTCCCAGCAGCTTCTACTGAAGCCTTCCGAGTAAACCGCCAGAACGCCAGCACTTCCTCATCTCCACCGCTCCCATGTTTTCTTTTGTGTTGCCATAAGTTGGTCTCTCTGCGTTTGTGCGCTGGGCTAATGCTAGGATAATAAAATGGCGGCTTCACAAAACGTTTTTGGGAGTTTTACGCGGCGTGGTTTGCATTCCGCCCAGCCAATCAGACATAGGAACCTTTTTCTCCCACGAAAGTACCTGCTCTCTAGCAGGGATGGAAAAGTGGGTAAAAAAGGTTCTGATTAACTAATTTTAGTTCCGGCTCTTTTTGGTGTGAGCGCGACATTTCGGAACTAAAGTGGGAAAAGTACTGCGGTGTGAACGTGGCTAAGGTCAAGTTTAATAGTGCTAATAGAACCATCCTTCGGGCAGCAGAGCGGAAACGGTGGAAATCCAAACACCATGACGACCTCCTAACCTATCAGGCTCTCCTCTCCTTTTTCTCTGCTTCGATCTCTCAAAACACTTTCTTTCAAGATAAGATCCAATCTTCCTATTCCAACCCCAAAAAACGATTTTCCATCTTCTCCACCCTCTTGGACCCTCCTAAAGCCCCTTCCCCCTCCTCCCTTCTGTCAAGTGACTTTGTTAACCACTTTGAAAAAAAGGTTGATGATATTCGCTCTTCTTTTTCTGACACACCTTTACTCACCACTGGGCCACCTTTCACCCACACACTAACCTCCTTTTCCCCACCACTTCCACCCCAGCTTCCACCTGTAGGCTAGGGGTTTAGCAGCCTCTAAAGCAGCCTCCCTCTCCTCTGTGATCATCCTTCTGGACCTGTCTGCTGCATTCGACACGGTGAATCATCAGATTCTCCTTCACACTCTCCAAGAAT
>NW_011342328.1:0-2153 GCF_000735185.1 Notothenia coriiceps | reverse complement strand
TGTTTTTATGAACCCCACAGCTTCCGGTCTTCCAAGACCCGAATGGACAAAAAGACGTGCTGCAGGCACGAAACATACTACCAATAGTAACGAAATGCCATGAGACTGGGTTGAAACGGCATCCTCCCCCTTCCTTTCAACAAAGGATGTTATGTAAGCTTCTGCACCTCTATGGCCTTTAGAGAATTCTGGAATAAGTATGAACTTGTGAAACCCCAGTTTTTTGCTTTGAATGTTGAGAAACTAACTGCCCCTTCGATTATATTGGCTCCAACGGTCAGAAAGAGATGTCAATCACCAAAATCCACCAATGGGTTCCAGAGAAACGGTAAAATCCCCATTTGAGTTTTTTTTTGCTAAACCTCTCTAAAAAGGTCAAATGTCACTTGTTTTGCATCAATCTTGATACAGGGTACTAATTGTATGGTGTACTTTGGATTCCTAACTTGTAGTCTACCTTACAATCATCCAAGGGTAGTTTTCACTATAAGTAAATAAGAATTTTTGGACAGACACTATAATTTACAGTTTTTTTACTATGTTCAATCTGAATTTTCTTTAAAATAAAAAACATCTATATTGATTCTGACTTTTCTACATCCATCTCACAGGTTTATTATTACTTTGTGAACACATATTATTAATTTAACCCTTTTAGAAGGGAAGATATGGTCATTTGTTCCGGAATGTCATTTTCGAGTCTGAGACCTGAAAAACAGGCTCAGGGCTAAACAGGTTAAACAACTGCCATCTATGATAGTTCTGGGGAACAACAGGGGATACATTCATTACCAGGGACAGCCCAAACTCTGCCGCGAGTGTGGAGAGCATGGGCACCTAGCGGAGGCATGCCAGCAGATTGTTTGTAGGAAATGTAGAGAAATTGGAGTCCCCAAATGGCAGAAAGTGCAATCTTTGTGGAGAGTCCAACCACCTCTTCAGAGATTACCCTCAGTCTTTTGCCAACAAACTTAAAGCTGCAAGAGTGTGTAGACAAAATGTCAGACGAAAGGAAACAGTTGAAGAGCTAATTGAAGAGGCGGGGATAGTCCAAACCCTGTTACTGGAGAAAGGGGATCAGGTGAGAAGGGGCAAGGACCTGTAAATACCCCGCCAATGGAAAGTAGAGAAGGTACAATGCAGGAAAAGGGCGGAGCTATCCCTGAAAAGGAAACTGATACTCACCCGCAGAGGGATAGCAATGATGCCCCTCTCTCCAACGCACAGCAGTCCAAGTTATCTTTTGATTCTTCCATAGTTTCAGAGAAGAGAGGAAGAACTGGCTACTCCCCAGACAGTTCATCTCAGGAGGAATCCAGAGTATTCCTCCCCAATTCTCCAAATGAGGTCTCCTTTTTAACCATGGTTCTGCAATTGACCCCAAAGAATGCAACATTGCGTGAGAGGCCTACCCCAAATGTCCGAAAGGGAAAATAAGTTCAACCCCGTCACCCTTCACCCATAAGAGTGAAGGAAGAGCTAGATTCACATTAAATTTGTTAACAACCTTTGTTTTTAACAGCATAACCCCTTTTTAGTTTCTAAAAACCTGTTAATCTTAACCATACTCATGACACTCACAGTCTCAACCATAAATGTGAGAAGTGTGAAGTCGAGAGTTGGAGCCCAGACTGTTTTATCCTTTCTCAACTCTTTTAAGTCCGATGTTTATTTAATACAGGAATGCAGCCTGCCGTTTTTAACCCACTATAGGCAATGGGAGGAGCTATGGCCACAAGACCTTCAGCTATACAACTTTTTCTTCAGATTTTTTATATCCTTTACACTTTTTGAGATATTTAACTTAGTTTGGAGCTTGGTAAAAAGGCTTTCTTCAGATTTTAACATTAGTGTGTTAGTTGTATATTTTTGTTTTTTTGGTTTCATGGTTCTGCCACGAGCTCACAAGACAGTTTTGGGTAAGACATGGGGATAAGCTCGTTAAGGCTTAGAGTGCTTTGATCCCAAAACAGAGTGGAGGACAGCTTGAAATTCGCCCAAATTTTTTTTTTAAACCTGCCATAATTCCCAAACCCTACTCTCCTGAGACATAATTTTTCATCAAAAACGTAGGAAAACCTCTCCTAGGTTGGAAAATAAAAAAATAATTAAGAAAAAATATTAATCAAAATGCCTTTTGAGGGCATGAAGAG
>NW_011342327.1:0-1113 GCF_000735185.1 Notothenia coriiceps | reverse complement strand
CGTACGTACGTCGTCGTCGTCTCTCTCTCTCTCTCTCTCTCTCTCTCTCTCTCTCTCTCTCTCTCTCTCTCTCTCTCGCACACAAAAGGGCTCGTTCCACACACACACAGAGCGAAGCTTGAATGAAACACAGAGACCCAGACGTACTTGTACTGTATCATATTATTTTCGAATCAATAATTTCTCTAACAAATTTTCCTCCTGGTCTCTCGCCCTGTCATGCCTCTGCGCCCCGAACTTCGAGAATCACTGGTGTACAGCAACACGAATTTCCCATTTTTCCGTCTCACATATCTTAAAGCGTAGTATTCCTATCAGTAGTATCTGTCGTGCCTGCACCACGTCTTTTTGTCAGGGCGAGAGTCGGGTCTTGGGAGACCGGAAGTTTTGAGGTTTATCAACTTTTGTCTTACTCAATATCAAACCACAATTATTGTTTCTACTTCCTTGTTTTTTACCGATTATGTCGGTCTTTATGCTGTCAGTGAGGAAGAGAGTTGGGGCTCAGAATACTGGAATCTGTATTTTTCTTATCGTTTTTTCCTTCTAATTTGATTTTCCTTTTTCTAACCACGCACTGCTTTACTCAACAATAAGTGACAATTACTCTTGTTGGAGCTCTGGACAACGGAAACTGTATTTCTTTACCAGTTCCTTCTCATATATGAATAACGTGAATATTAATATTATGTTAAGTGATATTATTTTGTTTGTTAACTATCCCGCTGGGTCATGTGTCTTGCTGAGGTTTTTTTCCATTACATCTCTGCGGGACAATCAGAACAATTTCTCTGTTTCTGCGAGCGCTCCACACCCCCAGCATCAATCCTCCCCTCCGTCTCTCTCTGTCCCTCTCCGTCTATTTTTCTCTTTCTCTTGTTCTGTCCTGTTCCCATGGAAACTGCTGGTCTTTCCGGCAAGGTAAGGACTTGGAGAGAGTTGCGTTTGCTACCAAAGCCAACCGTTTATGGTCATGACAGTAGTAGGCTGCTGATGATCAGACCCAGGGAGGCTCGGAGGTGTGTGTGTGTGTGTGTGTGTGTGTGTGTGTGTGTGTGTGTGTGTGTGTGTGTGTGTGTGTGTGTGTGTGTGTGTGTGTGTGTGTGTGTGTGT
>NW_011342326.1:0-1684 GCF_000735185.1 Notothenia coriiceps | reverse complement strand
CAGATCTTGTTCTTGAGTAAAAGTAGAAGTACTCAGATCTTGTACTTCAGTTAAAAGTAGAAGTACTCAGATCTTGTACTTGAGTAAAAGTAGAAGTACTCAGGTCTTGTACTTAGTAAAAGTAGAAGTACTCAGATCTTGTACTTGAGTAAAAGTAGAAGTACTCAGATCTTGTACTTTAGTAAAAGTAGAAGTACTCAGATCTTGTTCTTGAGTAAAAGTAGAAGTACTCAGATCTTGTTCTTGAGTAAAAGTAGAAGTACTCAGATCTTGTACTTGAGTAAAAGTAGAAGTACTCAGATCTTGTACTTGAGTAAAAGTAGAAGTACTCAGATCTTGTTCTTGAGTAAAAGTAGAAGTACCAGAGTGTAGGAATACTCTGTTACAGTAAAAGTCCTGCATTCAAAATGTTCCTCAAGTGAAAGTAGAAAAGTATTCTCATCAAAATATAGTGAAAGTAGAGACAGTAAAAGTAGTCGTTGTGCAGATTGGTCCATTTCAGAATAATAGATATGATATGTTTTATAATGATTGATCATGAAAGTGTTCTCAAAGCTGGTAAAGGTGCAGCTAGTTTGAATGACTTTGTATACTGCAGGGTAGCTGGTGGATTTACTCCAGGTGGAACTAAAGTCTGATTTAGTCCCGAGTCTTTGGTGTTCGAGTCCTGATATTTCTGGTGTCATGTCTGCGTGCTGCGTTCACTGCCTGGAGGAACTATAAACCCTCAGCGTAGTTTTATCCGGTGGAAAGAGTCTCGGATGATGAAGGCGGGAATTACAGATACTGAGTACTTCCAGTGAAGGCATCATGTGATCCAGATGTCAGCAGGAAATACATTTTAATAACAGGCACTTTATGTAAACAAAGGACACGCTCCAACACGAACAGTAACTGTAAATCCAAATATATTTTACCCACAATGCACCTGCAAGGCCCCCCACGCTCTCCTACATCTAATATGTCATTTAGCAAAAGCAAAACAGCAGGGAGGATTTATGTAAAGAGAAATATAAGAAGAGTTCGTTTTCCCACAATTTATCAAATGAAAGCGATTCGATATTTCCGGTCCGATTTTTTCAGAAAGCCATTAAATGCACCACCAAGCAGACATTTCAAAATAAAAGACAGAATGTTACAACCTGAAATAAATCAGACCCTGAGCCCCCCCCCTCCGGCCCATTGACAGTGTGTAAAGGTGCAGCGGTGACCCTGAATGCACCACGACTACATTAAAATGCACCGCGAGATGACATTTCAAAATGAAACTTTGTGTATAAACTGCAGAATTAACCTAAATATCATCAATGGCGTTACGGACTATGTTAAAGGCCCAATATGTGTGGAGAACTATTCTTTATTTAATATTGTGATGCTGAAGTGTTTCCCCCCGAAAAAAAAAGAATCAGATCGTAAACGTTTAAAAAAAGAATCACGAAAATATAAAAAAATTTGGAACTTTTTCACACAAACGAACCCCTGACACATGACCTCTTTGGCAGAGGGACTTCTGGGTAAAAATGGTTAAACTTCAAGTGAAGTTTCCCCAGAAAACACAGACTGTGAACGCCCCACCGGCCCAGTGTGTGAAAAGGTGCAGCGGTGACCCTGAACGCACCACAGGCTTTTAATTAGCACTTGGTGACAAGAATGTGGATTCTGTACTTCAAAGTGATGAGAGGGG
>NW_011342325.1:0-2337 GCF_000735185.1 Notothenia coriiceps | reverse complement strand
TGTATATAGAACTATAAATAAATATAAATATGTATAGTATATATATATATATATATATATATATATATATATATATATATAGCAACGGTTTCTTAAACATGTCATTTTGTCATGATACATCATACTGGGTTTGCAAAATAATGTTTAAAGAAAATGTCATGGTAGGGCTGCTCAATTAATCGTATTTTAAAATCACGATTACGGCTTGCAACGATTACGAAAACAACGTAAACAAAATAAAACGATTATTTTTTTATTATTACTTTTTCAGTTGAATTATACTTTAAGTTCAGGGTAATCAACTGTTAAAAACTGTTCAAATGTTTTCTCTTTGTTATTGGTTTTTCAGTTGATTACCCTGAACGTATAATTCAACAGTTAAAAAATTCAAATTATTATTTTCATTTGTTTTAAAGTACAATAAATGGATGTTTTCAAAGTCAATTAACAATTATTGACCCAAATAATCGAGATTATGATTTTTGCCATAATCGAGCAGCCCTACGTCATGGTATATAAAAAGGCTAAAGATAACATTTCAAATCGAGTGTTGTGAAGTTAGGGATACCGGCATGGATGTATAATAAGAACTGGATACAGCGTGGGAGGCAGGGTCTCGTTCTTTCCTATGAGAGCTGCTCATTGGCGCATGAGGACAAAATGGCCCGACTTTTAAGAGAGCGAAACGTCACAGATTACCGTCATGCCTGGCTGTCAGAGCAGAAGAACCCGTATGTGCGCTCACAGAGCATGCACCCCTTAAGCCCCGCCCCCCCACTCGGCTCAGTAGAATGAATGGAGAGAGAAAATAAATCTACATTCGGCTTTTAGCGCATTTTACAACTTTAAGGACCTAATGATTCTAATAAGGGCTATACAATAGTTCATACTGGGTAGTTTATTTAAAGTATCCGCTGATTTACAGACGTCTCTTTCCCCATGTTAGTCAATGGGGAAAAGTCTTTCTGGGCCCAGTGACGTCACGGACTGATACGGGAGTTGTAGTACCGCCGTTTGGACACAACGAATATTTTCATCAGAGTCCGGCGCACGTCCTGGGGGCTTGGTTACCGGTCCTACAAATCATATCTTGCAGACTCTACAAAACATAATTCTTTGGTACAGATCCTTTAAAAAAAATTATAATAAAAAGAAAAATTATTTTGTTTTAAAAAGTACTTGCGTTTAAAAAAACAAAACACATTCACAGCTCATTTAGAGTTTCTAATGCACCTGCATCACTTCCGACTGTGTGAGGAAACCTGAGCAACATAAAGAAACCCATGCAGAGAACATAAACACTCCATCATTCAAACAGCATGTGCTACAGTACATGTACACCCTGGTTAGACCTCTTTGGTGCAGCACGTGACCCTCTGCCCTGTAGGAGCTGGCAGAAACACAGAGGACAAAAGCATCTGTGCCACTAATCCTGCCAACATGACGACCTCACCACCGACCGAGAGCTGACCGGATGTGTGTGACACAGCCGATTGTAGGTTAAGCACCAACTCAAGGTGCGTGCATCCAGCAGGTTGACCACCTGTCCCAACACACTGAACTTAGACTGTTTTACTGAATCACACTGTTTATATGTTTAGGAAAAACTGCAGTCAGTCTGTCATTTCTATTTTTCTTTAAAAAGTTATGCTTTTTGGAGTTTTCCCTTTCCTGTAGTTTGTTATATAGGTTTTTGTGCATTTAAAATCCTTCCCACACATTCCCCCCTGCCTGAAACGACTCCCTTGGACTCCTTTTACTTCCTGAACATAGTGACATCACTATGCAACACTTGCGTTTCTATTGGCTAGCGCTCCAACACACTCTTCTTTGTGATATGAAAGGGTGGGACATTGTGGTTGACCAATCACAACAGGTTTCACAAAAATGTATATATCTTTGAACATTTAAGCATGGAGACATGTCACAGCATGGGGGGCTCATTCGCAGGCCATGCCCCCCCCCAAACGAGTCACTGTTCCCCCCCCAACGCAGGGCGGGCAAGCCTTGCCACTTAGCCGTTTTTTTTCATAAGTGAAAAAGTTTCCACAAAAAAAAAATTGTGAAATAAATCAGAAATAAAGAATACACATATAACACACAGCCTGAGGTGTGCTCACTGCTGCTCTCTGATTGGTGTGTTGCTTGTCCATATGTTTCTGTTTTGGTGGTCGTGCCACAACCGTGCATCATGTATGCACAAGTCATAGGTGCGCTATAAAATAGCACTACACCCCTGCAATGTGTGTGAAAGACAATATAATTTACAGCATGTTTTGAAATTGAAGTTGCGTTGGTGTTTGTGTGTTGGTTGTTGACAGCAGTGTGTGCCTGCCC